>NC_134753.1:5454545-5757575 GCF_050436995.1 Anticarsia gemmatalis | reverse complement strand
AACGGAGGTAAACTATTCTGTACACTCGACATCACCCAGGCATATCTCAACATGACAATGGATGAAGAAAGCGCAATGCTACAAACACTAAGTACGCATCGAGGCACTTTTAAGGTGAACCGCCTAATGTTCGGCGTTAAGGTCGCGCCGAGCCTTTGGCAGAAATTTATGGATAAACTCCTTCAAGATCTCGAAGGTGTAAAATGTTTCTTTGATGACATCATCATTCAAGGCATCAACAAAGAACAATTACTACAGAGACTTAAGCTCGTGTTAGACAAACTAAAAGAAAGTAACCTACGAGTAAACAAAAATAAGTGCCACTTTTTCAAAACAAGCATCGACTATTTGGGACACACTATCGACAAAGAAGGTCTACACAAAAACAGAGAAAAGATTAACGCAATAATTAAAACAGAACGCCCAGTCAACACCGCAGAATTGAGGACATTTCTTGGAATGGCAAATTTTTACAACAAATTTATACCCAACCTATCATCGATCACGAATCCACTGAACAACTTACTCAAGAAAGAATCTAGTTTTCGATGGTCTACAGAATGCGAACAGAGCTTTATACACATTAAAAAAGAAATTCTAAGCGAAAGAGTACTTATACATTTTGATCCCAAGAGGCCCTTGGTTCTTGCAACAGACGCATCTCCACTGGGAATCGGAGCAGTACTATCACATAGACTCCCAGATGGATCAGAAAGACCGATAGCATTCGCTTCCAGAACACTATCGGATAGCGAGAAGAAGTACAGCCAAATTGACAAAGAAGCTACTGCCATATACTGGGGATTGAAGAAGTTCTTTTATTATTGTTACGGTAGAAAATTTATCCTAGTGACAGACCATAAACCACTGACAATAATTTTCCACCCACATCAAACGTTACCAGCAATGAGTACAATGCGATTATTCCACTACGCTCATTTCTTATCTGGATTTGACTACAACATTGAATACAGAACTTCGCCTAACAACTCAAATGCAGATTACAGCTCTTGGTGCATCCAAAAATTGAAAGAACTATTTTGCACCTATGGAACACCTCTACTCCTTGTCTCAGACAATGGCCGACAATTCGTATCGGGAGAGTTCGAAAAATTTCTAAAAGACTGTATGATTTCGCACAAAACCTCTGCTCCATACCACCCTGCAACCAATGGACAAGCTGAACGATACGTACAAACAGTCAAGAGAATCTTACGAAGCTTAGAGGGAGAAAGGGGTAATCTTCAAGAGAAACTTGTCATGGTAAAAACTCGCCTCAGACGGACACCAAACTTGAATGGTCAGACACCTTATCAGTTAATGTTTGGAAGAGAAGTTCGAACAGCATTACACTGCATGTTTAGAAACACCCATAAAAAAACTACATCAAAACATCAAGAGATCAAGGTCAGACAGTTGGAAGTCGGCGAACGAGTACAGGCCCGTGACTACACGAGTGCTAAGCACCATTGGCAGTTTGGTACTATCACAAGACGTCTAGGCCGACTTCATTATGAGATCCGCACCGACAACGGCGATGTCTGGCGCCGACACCTCAACCAGGTGTTGGCTGCATCTTATATTCAGCAGAACAGCTAAGAGGTTAGGAGGGGAGAAATGTGGTGAACCTAAACTCCACCTAAACTCCTTCTACTCTATGGTAGATGCCATATATTAATCATATAACGATTTGGCATTCTCTGTCAATAAATATATCAAACACGTAATGCTCGTATTTTATTAATACATAATACTCGGTATGGTCTATTCAACACAAAACTAATTTCTCAATTCCAACCAGTAGTTCCTGAGATTAGCGCGTTTAAACAAACAAACTTTTTAGCTTTATAATATTATAGATAACTTGTAGTAGGCGAGTAGAATTTTTGTAACTTCTCTATCGCATAAGTCTTTATCACTGCATAATGATCTAAAAAACATGTAAAAACGAGACCAATATTATTTATTTAATATTTTTTATGTATTTAGCGCTAATATATGAAAGATTTCAATTGATTTGCATACCATTCGTTGTCATCCCTTGACATAAATGTTGAAACGTGCAGTAGCAATTAATGGCACCCATAACATGGTCTAATTCCATCAATTATTGGCGTTTATGTATAAGTGTACTAAGACGTGTATGGTCTATTATAATCGATGCTATGTTGTTCATCTCGTATATTATCTCTGTATCGTAAATATGCTCGTTATCTATGAAGGTTTTTTAACACAAATATTGCATTGGCATTAAAATAGTTATAACAAAAGATTTCTTTATTGAGACGTTGGGTGTAAATTTTTTTGAGTTATTGTTTCATTTCTAAGAAAGGGTTTTTAATCAAAAATTTTTACTCTCTAAGAAAGAGAACAATTATAATATTTTGTATATTAGCTTAGTCGCATTTCGCTCTTTTTCGGTTTCCACGGATTAAAGAAGCTAAAAGGTTTTTAAACTCGAATACACATATTTGAGTATCAACGAATTCCTAGAGCTAGTTTCAAAAAAGGTATTACTACCATTCCTAAATTGAATAAGTCATAAGGTTGCCAAATAAAATGTACAATGTTTATAAACCATTTTTATTAGAGGCAGAAACACCAGTGTAATTAACATAACAGTAGTGTATATTAAACTCATCAGCCGACAATATTATGTATGTACACAGTAGAAATACCTGATCGTGTACATTTTGTGTTACAAACGGCAATAAACATTTTATAAAACAATCATTTTTTTCAACTACTTATAAATTTTATGTAAACGTTACATTTTGTCCACTTAAGTGAACATGCATATCGTAGGAGGCTTACAAAAGCCCAACTTTAGTGATACGAAGCTTCTTAAGCTAATTTTGCAATAAACAGCCGACGTTACTTGCTCGTAACATTGTCTCGGGAGCGAGAAAACCTCAATTGTGATTGTCAATACTCTTATCAATATTTCATTGACGTTTTTGTACAACCAATCTCAAAGATTGATAATGTCAATTGAACATCTCTGGCTCCCATAAGGTAAACCTATCTATGTTTTACCTAAGAAAGCGATACAAAGGGAAACAATATACAATAGAATAATTAATCAGTCTTCCTGCAAGAACGTGGTAGAATGTGACTTATAGATTTACAAAAATTGACCGATTTTGGTTTTTTTAGAATTCGATTGATGAAATGCAAAAGTCGAAAAGTAAATTGTAACAAATTTTCAGAATAAAATAGTACCTGCATAAATATTGTCATAGTTTATAATGTTAAGGATTTAATTACGTCAACATTTAAAATTAATCTTAGTCTAGAACCCAACGATAATAACTTAAAGTATTTCTAACAGTATCTTCTACTCATACATAAGTGCATTATCAGTTCCAGCTACTTACGCGTAATTATGCAAGTACCATTGAAGGACCTTGTCCCTGGATTAGAACATATTGGATTGGACATTGGTCTAAGACTTGCCTACTTTTCTACATCAGTGGACCTCACTTTGACAAGTGTTACTACAAATTGTAGGCAAGCATTATCGTCCCAGTTTTCATAATCCAAAGATTGGTTTTCAAAACACTTTTAAACATCTTTACACATGCAATAACTTAAACACTACTTTATTAAGTAATGCGGAGCTAAATAATAATAATAAACGTGTATATTTACAAAAAGTGAGAGTTAACTGACTGTTAGCGAGTATTATTATTGTACAAATGAACGTACAACTATAACGCTGCAATATATATTTATTTTCATAGACTTCTGACAATAAATTACGTAAAATAATCCTACGTTGTTACATAACATTCCCCTACAAAAACGTTTAACGTTCTTATATTTATTATACAGTCGAGCTAAATAAATCAATGTAAAACTTCAATTTACTGGTCCAAGGAATAAAAAGCTTTACTCTTATTTTTAAGGATTACTGCAATTGTGTGGTGATCCTCGATAATAACTTATATTGTCTCAATGTTACATAGTCATCAAAATACTCAATTAAAAATAGGATGTGTTATGTGATACGTGTCAATACTAAACTTCGTGCTTTAGCTATAATGAACACTAAATAGCACGTTTACGAAAATATAACAGAGAAGATGTTGAAAGCGTGCCATCTATCAGTAATTAAGCATAATTGTGTCTTCGAATAAATAAAAGGTGTAACAACGTTATAAAACATTTGTGAAAGTTGCAAATCCTTCATCTTGCATTAAATTACACTCAAATCCGTATTTTTTTATTTAGTTAACAAGGTTAGGTACATGTTTAACTACGTAAAAGTACATTGTCAGGCTATTTATATACTCGGTAAGAGAATTGAACACTTAATTATTTAAAACTTCAATAATAGACAATTATTTTGTTTAAATTATATATTATCTATCTACACTTACTTTGGAATGTCATGGGGATAAAATATTCCTTAAAACTAGTTTAAAAATAACACGTAAAATGGAATGATTTGGCTAAATATTTGGCATCGATGGTACGCTGTTTTATTACAAGCTGAGAAAAACAAGCAAACATAAATCATTGATTATGATCTTTTAAAATAAAATTTTATATGTCGTATAAGAAATTCGATTCGTGTGAATCAAATTAAAATAAAACTGTCGGTTGGTTTTACTGTTAATAAACTCCAACAAAAAGTGTATCCCCACGTCATTACGAAGCTCGGAGCTTAGTAAAGATGTACAAATGAAATGGCAGCCAGAATGACGAATATTGTTGCAGTCAGCTTGATGGCATGAGCCGTGGTTGCTATCTCTCCGGGAATGTCCACCCAGTCCGAGTAACCGGCCGCGTTACGAGTGCGGACTTGAGCGTGGTATTTCGTGTCGTTGTATAGCGGGCCCACTGTGTACGTGGTCTCTGTAAGAAATAAATAGTAACGTTTAAAATAACGATTATGATAACGAAATTCTTGTTTAATCTAAGTCAGTGGTTCCCAACCAGTGGTCAAAATATGGTCCGCGAATGATCATAAATTTTAAATTTTCAGGATGATAATATTACACTTTATTTTTAATATACTTACATAGCCACTGCTAACAAGAATAATATAAAAGTGGTCCCGGACTAAGAAAAGGTAGGGGAACCTTGTTCTAAGTATTCAAATATGATTACTACGTAAACAATTAACGCCACCCAAAAGACCTATTCACATCCCATATTAAACAAAATAGGTTTTGATATCATTCCTTTATTTTTTATTAGATGAGACTTAAATCCATTAATTGGTCTCAAAATACCTTTTATTTTTGGCAATTCTGAATGCCACTAAAATACGACACAAATTATTTAAAAAATAAAATCATAAACTTACGGTTATAAACGTGATCAACTTCGAACATCATGGCGGCAGACCAGTCGGCTTCGTAACCTTCTTGCAAGGAAACTAACTGGAACGAGTATCCTGGAATACGACAACATTTGTTACAGATGCTTTAGAGCGAAATTTTATTACTGTACATATAATTAATTCAAGATTGGTCTGAAATAAACTTCTGTATAATATATAATAAGGACAGCATTTATAATAAATAGCTACAATGCAGTATGATACAGTTTGCCATAATATGACTATATTAATTTTATACTTACCAAGAATAGTTTTGGGGTCGGAACTGATTTCATCTTGTTTAGGGAAGGTGCAAGTTGAGCAGGACACGTTGAATGTAAGCTCAGTGACGTTGGCCGAGTACAAAGACACCTGAAAACCGCAGAAGAATTTATGAAATCGTAGAAATTATGCAGGCATTACTTTAAATATCGTTGTCAATTAAAAAAGGATAGGTAGGTGACATTTAAGGATAATTCGGAAGATGGATGGTAGTACATAGTGATTTACTGCAAAGTTTTTGAAGTGATTCTCCTTTGAATAATCCTATATTTTTGAGTTTAGCTTATCGAACGACGATAGCTTTGGAACTCCACATTTTCACCACTGCAACTTTGTACGAAAGACGTTGAATCTATACTAATATTATAAAGCTGAAGAGTTTGTTTGTTTGTTTGTTTGTTTGAACGCGCTAATCTCAGGAACTACGGGTCTGATATGAAAAATTCTTTTAGTGTTAGATAGCCCATTTATCGAGGAAGGCTTTAGGCTATATAACTTCACGCTACGGCGATTAGAAGCTGAGTAGCAACGAACAATGTTACAAAAACGGGGAAAATTCTCTCTTACGTGACGCAAGCGAAGTTGCGCGGGTCAGCTAGTAGTTTATAAAGATACTCACAGAGTCAGGGGGGTCGGGCCTCGATCCAGGACTGACGTGGAAGATGACGGACTCAGCTCCTCTCGTGTTGTTGACCGTGCACTTGTACTCGCCAAAGTAGCTCTCGTTGTACAGCCTCAAAACCAGCACAGAACTAGTACCGTCTTCCGAATGTACGGCCTGCAATACGATCAGAATAAAAAGATTTACGACCCGTTTATTTTGTATATGAATTATCTTTGTTGTTAATTATCATTTGACAAGATAAGAATCTACTCATAAATGGTCTCGAAAGCAAAATAATGTTTCTTTATTCGGTTCTAAAAGTTGTAGAGGATCTAGAAACACATTTTGTGTTTATATTTTTGCCTTATCAAGGTAGAACTAGTGACGAGAATACTTACAGTGTCTGGGTCGGTGATAGGTTCATCGTAGAAGTTCTCACGCCTCCTGAACCACCTGTACATTGGGGGAGGGTTTGCGATAGCGCTGCACGTGATGTTCTTACTGTCAATAAAAAACACAAAAAAACGATGAGCAAGATACAACCTTAAACAATATCTGAATGATAAATAAACAATATCTGAATGATAAATCGGAATGTTGTTTACAAAATTACAAAACTGATATAATTATTATGGTCTAAGTTAGTGTGAATAGTACTTACGTATCGTTTAAAATGGCGTAAACTTCTTCAGTCTTATATTTTTGGCTAGGATCTATTATTTGAGTTGTAATTATTGGTTTATCTGAAATATAATTAGTTACAAATATCAGTGTACACATCTGCAGAAAATAATGTTTTCATTGCCCTTACAAATATTTCATCAGATTGAAAACAACTCGTTTACTTTTCACATATATTATGAGCAGCGCTGAGATTTATTACGATTATTTGCCATACAGTGGGAACCAATATCCGCTCTGGAGATATAAACGTAAATAATATAGACTTAAGCTAAAATCAAATTATGTATCGCAGAAGTAAATTTCTGACGATCAGACACTTAGTGGTCAGAAAAATTCATGCAAGTATGGTGGGATGGTGGCTAGTGACAGACTTGCAGTCTTCTTTTTCTTATCGTATGGTTAGTGGTCAACCTAGTGTCAAAGTTGTTCAAGCCGCCCGAAGGCCTTTTACGTGGCTTAACGACTGTTATCTTAATCCGAAAGCACGGAGACGCCTAGTTCAAATACCACTATGCGGTCACCCATCTATGGAATGACCGCGCCAACGGTTGCTTAACCCACAGATCGTTTACTGACCGGTGAGCGCAACTGGCTATAGCAGTATCAGTATAATACTTACGTTGTACAGTTAGTTGAACAGTCTTGTCGGTGTAATGTGACAGCGCCTTCTGTCTCACTTTGCATGTGTACAGGCCAACGTCAGCGTGGTTCAATTTCTTAATCTCTAGCGTATGGTCTGCCTTGATGGAGTACTTTTTAGGTTCTTCCTTATCTGCAAATTGTTTAAGATAATGTTATATTTTTAACTCAAAGATTAAAGAAATTAGGATTTAAAGTTTTGATTTTTGCGAGAGTAGAAGATGATAAAGTGTGAATTACTTCGCTAGTGTAATTTAAATCATGGATGAATAATATATTAGTTTTTGTACAAAAAAAAACATACAAAACCAAAACAAGCCCTAAATATACATTTAATCACACTTTTAAACATAAATCTCTTTCAATTTACTTTGTTTACCAAAATGGGTGTACAGGTTTTGCAAAATGGTTTCATAAATGCGGGGTATCTCCTGAGGATTTTTACATTGTGAGTTAGAGGAAGCACTTACCTTTAATTTGCTGTTTTTCCTTGTACCAGACGACGACGGGTGTGGGAATGCCTTTAGCTTCACAACTCAACTTTACAGATTTACCCTCTTCGCCTTCCATAGACACGTTCCGGTCATACAGTTTGACTTTTTCTGAAAATAGTTTTAAGTAACTTCTTTAAGCATTCAGTTTCTCGACCAATGAAAGTCAACAGGATGAATAGGCATAAATTAAACATTTTGATGAGTAGAAAATACAGTGAAATCTATGGATGTTAATAGAAATGGATGTGTTATAAAATGATCTTTAATTACAACATACGCACCTCCCACAATAAATTCCCTAGTTTCGCTCAGGTTTCCCGACTTGCATGTCCAGTTGCCTCCATCAGATATCATGATTTGATGAATGATAAGAGGCACGAGGACGCCATCGGTTTCGTTCTTCCGTTCTACGAAGATTCTCTTATTCCTGGCTGATCTCTCCTCAATTAGCTTGCCCGTAGGAGAGTACCACTGGATTGGCTGAAACCAGACATGTACAATGTTAAGTGTGGAGTTTTGAAGCACTTTTGCAATGTGAGAGTCATCCATCTCTCTCAAGTTTCCTGTAACGGAACTGTACTTTATTCTGGGAGAACGTTGAATGATATTTCCCTTATGTATATCATAACATATTAGTAACTTTTTATAGAAGTAGATATTTATTTATGTTCTATCTATTAGGGATGTCATCCAAGGTATTGTCATGTTTTGGCCACGAATTTTATTTCTTATCTACTTTGTTGACCTTTCGCAGCTCTAATTATTATTTTTAACCACTACCTTTATTTCGTTAAACAAATCTAGAATCTTGTGACTTTAAAAAATACAGTTGTAGTGCAATAGTGCAATAATTAAGAAACACCCACCTCTACAATATTTTGTCCTTTACAAAAGATTGCTTTAGTGTCATTGACCTCGTAGACGTTGGATCTGGCCATGATGTGAAGGGTTGGTTCTGGTTCACCCTCCGACCTCACTGGAAATAAAGACGATTTTTATTAATTTATGCTTCTGCGTTTAATGTGACTTATAAATACTTGGAAACGACGAATATTTCTGGGAGAGCCACATAAAATAATGTGTAAATAACAACACTGGAAACCCTTGAAATGATCTGATGGCTATATAACTTCAACAAAGGTGTATAAAACATAAGAATTGTATTTTCTAAGTCCATTGTCCTGTTTCTAAGTATTCATAAATAAAATTAAATACACACACATTAGTATCACGAATAGGGATGAGCCTACTGCCAGCCGAGCAAGTGCGAAGCACCGGGCTAATATTTTAAAATATTCTAAGTAATATAGATTAGAAAATACCAAAAGCCCGAATGTAATCCGCCGCGAGACCTCGTGATCAACAGTCGTATACTGCCACATCTACATATACTAAAATTATAAAGCTGAAGAGTTTGTTTGTTTGATTGTTTTTTGATCATCTATCTTATATGACGTAAGGGAAGTTGCGCGGATCAGCTAGTATACCATAAAGGCAGATTGGAATTTAAAATTGATGCAAACTAATGATAGTCTGAAATACAAAAACGAACATTGTCACATGGGTAATATTAAGTAATTGTTCGTGTTGCTGGGTGTGGGACCACAGTGTGGGCGCGCCCCCGACCAACGACCTAGCCGGCTGGACGCTATAGGCAACCTATGAACTCAACAATTACCCATAGTGATGTCATGTTATTACTTATGTACCAACACATGTTTACGTTATAAAATAGTTTGAGAATAAACGACATCGTTTGACTAACTTTGGTCTGGCCCCTTCCTTCGTTTTTATTTTTTTTGGTGGGAAATAATAAGCACGCATAATATAAAAATTTATTAAATCTGCATTAAAATTACTTGTGTTTATCGAACACCGATATAAGGTAATGTGATAATAATTTAGTGGAAATGCGGATGAGTATTTACCAGTCATACGAATAATGTTAACCCATTGTAAATAATAATGTAAAGAACTTTAGCAATAAGCACGTCCTCTAACACGAATCAAATGAGTATAAAGACAAAATGTGGGTGTAGCCTTACGCCTTCGTGTATATTATTAGACCAACACAAAACCCCTTGATAATAATAAAGGAAAGCTACCGAAATAATTGTTTTTAGTACGCGATTGTAGTAGGATTTCATGTAATTATATCAGTACCTTTGAAATTAACGACCGAAAAAACCTTGCTTAATAAAAAATCTTAAGAAATAAACGAAGTTTTAACGTTATTACACACATTTATTCAAGAAAATTCCAGATTAAAAGAACTGTTCCGTAACTGCACCACGTAGTCGCTTTCTGCAATTAGAACTTAAATTTACAATCAAAAGACTGGTTTTTTGTTTGATAAATGCTGGTAGCAGATGGTCCTTACAGCCGACTACTGAACGGATAAGCTCTTAAAGCGCTCAGACGAAGCTGTGACGGTGCACTACACTTTATACGGCGCCATAGATGAAAGGATTAAGCGCGATAATTACTTTACTATCTATTGTAAATAGTAAATGTGAAATATTTTCGCAAACTATCAATAGTCATCTCTTTTCTACTTGTTTTTTTTTAACTTGTATCAAAACTCAGCAGATTTAAGAAGTGCTTGCCTGCAGTGTTGTTCCAACATTTAATAAAAGTAAATGGAATATATATTTTTAAAGTTATTCTTGTTGATATAACGAAATTCATTCATCTTGTCTATATAACAATATTTTTCTTTCCCAAGGACCATAATGGTTTGTTTATCTCATGTATCAAAGATGATTACATGTTTATGTGAATTTGGGACATGCAAGGAACATTTTCTCGTAATAATAATGTAATATTAGTGACCGAGTTTCCTTAATATCGAACGTCCGACATGTTTTACTTAAGTAATTAACGTGAATATTGTGATGTGGAGATTTTCCTATAGTTGAGCTATAAATAGAACTACTCTTTACTCCCTGTTATGGTACGAGGAAACAAAGAAGTACATATTATTATATGTAAGTGACGCTTATTTATATTCAAATATATACGATTCTTTAGCTGAATTACGCGGTAGTGTTTGACTGATCATCCCGACGAGACTGATTATTTAGTAAATCAAGAGAAGAAAGAAAAAGAAAAAAAATTGAGTCAAACTAATGGACTAATGTTACTGTGGAAGTTTTAGGTATTCGACTGATTGTTTATTATAATACTCGATTTATTTTTAAATGTGAAAATAGCACCAGGCTATGTAATGTAAATTAATTAAACTCAATGACTAAGTATTTATTGGCATTGGAAATCCAATAATCAAATCACTTCACATTGACGCGACTTATAAAAGCAATTACCAATAATAAATATTCTTTTACTTCCTTATACCTTAGGTAGCCATACAAAGAGCTCTGAATAGGAGTCGGAAATAAATATTCCTTATAATGGGACAAAGCATGGCTTTAGTATTGATGGCAGCAGATTAGGAACATTGATTTATAAGTCTTTAGAATTAATGTGACGCGAATTACATGAAAATCAAAAGTATATTAGATAAATAACTGCCAATTTTTGTCATTAAATAGATGCATGTGTAACATTAAGTTTTTAGGAAAAATATCTTTTAAATAAGCATCGCTTGACAAGATCCCTATATTGTTTTATTTCAGTGTATTGTGAGAGTGCTATGTTATGAAGGTTCAAGTTCTACATAATATAATACTGTCATAGTGACAGTATTATATTATGTAGAACACTGTAGTAAATCTAAGAACTAGAATCTGAGAAGTTTGCTGTAAGTATAGTAGTAGACTAGCTGACCCGTGCAACTTCGCTTGCGTCACCTAAGAGAATGGGTCAAAATTTTCCCCGTTTTTGTAACATTTTTCGTTGCTACTCCGCTCCTAATGACCGTAGCGTGATGTTGTATAGCCTATAGCCTTCCTCTATAAATGGGCTATCTAACACTGCAAGAATTTTTCAAATCGGACCAGTAGTTCCCGAGATTAGCGCGTTCAAACAAACAAACAAACAAACTCTTCAGCTTTATAATATTAGTATAGATAAGTAATAAGAGTTACAGACAAATGTGGATTCAGGAGAATGTTTGGTTACAGGACCCTAAAATCCACGCAAAAGAAAATAATAAAATGGAAAACGTTTCTCGCCCCAATAAGTAAGCAAGAAATAAATCATTTTGACACTTATTACTAAGATGAATAACGACCAACAATAACTTTTGGAGGTTTTTTAAAAAGTAAGAAACATGAAAATAATTAGAGTTTAAGAAAAAGCTATTGCTCTGTCTAGCTTCCATTAATTTCATGTCTCTTTATTGCGGAAGCCCTTGAAATTGTACATTCTCTTTCAGTAGGATAACAAATAATATTAAGTAGATGTGAATATTATCATTAGACAAGACACATTACGCTTAAAATCTCGATAGGAATGCCTTAAACAATTCAAAAATAGAAAATGATTCCTCATCATAACTTAAAACGGGGTTACAAACTGCTATTTTTTTCAAATCACGCGTTTAAATATTGTAATGGTAAATCTACCATATCATGGCACTCTTATACGCTGATTTCTCCACAGCGGCTCGCCCCTCGAGAACCTTCTCTCCCAACGCTTATCAGTTATGCGCACTATATCGCCTGCTTATTGCCCCTTCAACTTGCTAACTATGGGGTAACGTGCTTCTTTTTCCTTGTTCCGTATTTTATCACGTAGAAAAATTCCGAGCGCAGCAGTTTCCAGAGCTCATTGAGTGACTTTGGCATTTTTTAACCTAAAGATATGCCTAAAGCCATGAAAACATGAAGTAAACTATGATTGGTTTTATTCCTATATTGTTTATATTCATCAAAATATATAAATCTATTATTTTCTAAAAAGAAAAACAAAAATATATGAATCTATTAATTTTTAATAATAAGCGGGATATTCTTACATATTTGATTAATTGAAGTCCGTTTTCGATTGTATGCGATATCTTTTCAACAGGAAAGAACTAAATTTCTTGGAACAAATCCAATAACCGGAATCACAAACAAAAATGTAATTAAAATCTCAGTCAATAGAGGTCGTTTATAAAAATAAATCTTCGCAGCGAACGTTTAATCAAGATAAGTAGGTGAGTGAGTAGTTGTCAACTAAAGTTTAATGTTGGAGGAAAACATTAAGGACACCAGAAGTGGTCAAAGTTGGACGCAGGCGTGGCATAAAGTCCACAACTTCATCTTAATACCGCGTGGCGTCCATTAGCAAGTTCACATTGATGCTGAGACGCCATACAGTAATACTAACTGTAGTGTAAATATCTGTTTCGCAGAATTGTTGTGTAGCAAACGTCATGGTGTTGTACAAACTTGGCTTGTTTCACTTTTCTATTCAATATTCTCTCACTATGATATTTATTATGCAATTTTCCTGACATAAACGAGTGATTCGATGTATAAATATACGTCATACATTACGGTCATCAAGTCAAGGCAAACGTCTTAAATACCTTGCATTTCATTAGTTTTTGGAATATTAATCAGAGCAGTAGATTAATGATAACTCAAGTGTATGAAACCGCTTACAGGCGGTACACTATACAAGGTGACAGCATCTCGCATTGAGAATTGCGCATGAAGTAGGGACGTACTTTGTAAAACTTTGACATATAGTGCTAAATACGATCTGTGTTACTTAACTATTTTAATCAGAACTTTGCCAAGAACTTACGCTTGTAGATCAAAGGTAGGATGTTAAGTTAGGACAAATTAATATCTTAAGTAATAACGACTTGTTTTTATTGCTTCGTCTCGTTTCGGTAACTGCTCTCTCTAAGCGGGCAGGCAATAAAACGGCTCTCTACTTATGTTCGAATCATCTTCAGGCAATTATAGTTTGAGGGTAGACTAAATTGTCTTTGAGGGCTCTTTAATCATTCTAAGACAAGGTTCTTGGTGTATTGCTTTTATATGGATCCCAATTTCAAGTTAAAGAAAAGAACAAAGACATTTCCAATTTATAGTATCTATCAGAAAATCTCGAAAGGGAATGTGATCGCGAGTAAGAACGTTTCCGCATGATTTCGCCGGTTGTAATAACGTTCACATACACGCCCTTATAAAAATAAAATAAAACGAATTTGTTTTGTATTCAGCCGTTGTAAATTAGGCCCCATGAAGAATGTTAAGCGGCCAACAACGCACTGAAATTTGTTTCAGCTCGTTTCAGGAGCAAAGCAAACAAATGACTGTGGTTCTTTTAACGAAATTGGGAAAATCCGATGATGTTCTGCGTCTACGTAGTTGTTCCTGTTTACTTTCACTCTTTGAATATTTATTTTTAGTCTTTGCTATTTGTATAGAATGCTATATTATTATGTGCATTGGTAATTTCGATGTATTTTTGTGCATTAACATACAATGTCATTATTTAATTAATTGTGCGACTTAGACCAGACTTAAAGAAAATTTACGTATTTTGCAAGTCCCTATTCCGTCGGTCATTTATATACTGTCGAAAATACATACATCTAAAATGTTTTGATCGCAAAGTAAGTTAAGTCTCATATTGAAAGTTACATACCTATTAATCTGTCAATAAAGTGATGGTCTCTGGAATTTTATAGGACCTGCTTTAATCCATCATTATTTTCCTAGAATTAACTACTACGATTAATATTTATAGAGGTATATAAGAAGATCGTTAAATTTCATGTCAACCCGGATCCTTGGCAAAACGTTAAAAAGAAAGGCTATCTAGGAGCTATTACCATAATAGGGATCTTCAGCCAATACAAACACTACCACGATGTATTACTATACCAGTAAAAGTCAGACGACATAAAAATCTAAACCGACGTCTACGTAACCACACATGGAACCATCCATTTACATTTTCATTACATTTCCCGCGTTTCATCACCGAACTCATTTGCAAGCTCAATTTTTTAGACGTTCATAATGAAAGTACCTTAAACATTGAAGCACCCTTCATATGAAGTGTGCAATGAGGCTTCAAAATTGATATTCGGACGCTCTCCCTCACTTGGCATTTACAGAAAAGCTTACCGTTCATATTAACTTTTATGACAGGTAACCGTTTGAACCATAGTTCTTGGAATATCCTTGCTTTTATTACAATAATTTTGTAACAGTTTCCTTCCAAAACAAAACACTGTTCTAAAATATGGAACTATTCTATGTACCTATTAGGGCAAATAAAGATGGGGTTATAAAATAAATAATATTGCGATTAGATATATGCTTATATGCAAGCTTAGCTGAAGTAAAAAAGTCATCATTGGCCTGAATACATCTATTGCAGATGATTAAGGTCAGGTAGAATTAGTGCACTTTCGTTCGCGGCCATTTCATTTTAAATACCAATATAATGAAATTAGACTATCGTGAACAGTAATTTCAAAGTATTCTAAAAGTTCATTAAATAAATGTATTTTAATAGTATATGAGCAAATTAATTGATCTCACTGAAAGCACGAAAACATAATGTCGACGCTTTGTTGCCATCTAGACAGGAATGTAATCCACTCAGAACTTTGTAGACTACTCGGTTATTAATAAACGTAGATACCGCTAAAGCAAGCCACTTGAATTTATATTCGCAAATACAGGGTGATCTTCATTAAACGATCTGTTTATTTTGAATATTGAAGTGAGCCTGACGTAATTACGCCAGCGTTGGAGGTGCGAAGTAATACCTGTCAAGATGATTTATTAAGGCCGTCTTATTGGGCGCTTCAGCTCGCGTCGACTGGGTTACACAGTATTCGGAACCAGTACACTAATCCTTTTTGACATCCCCCTATCTATGAAACAGTTTCGGGATTGTTTTTTGATTTGTTGCTTTGGATTTTGGCTGAAAATTTAGATGACTACTGCCAGATACGTTTTTGTTTTATTTTATGAATGTTAATGCACGCTGTGACAATTTTAGTTGGGAACTAAAACGAGTGTATGTCATGGACACACGTGAAGGTAATACATTGTTTATGATTGATGTTCTCAGTGAAAGAGTCTGCATCGCACGTCGCGGCGTCGCGTCGCACTTCTGACGTGTGAATACGATATATATAACTTACGTTAGTGAAGGAAAATGTGATTTTATTTGTGACGAAGCACAGGATTTTTTTGGAATTCCTGTGTTTTGTCCGCAAAGTATATTAATCTTAGATAATTCAGAACGTCACATATCGGAGTTGTTTATTTTACTATTTCAAGATAACGGACAAGTTTCTCATTGAAAAGTGTACTCACGACTTATTTTCTGTATTTTTTTGCGTGGCTTTGCAAGTGTAATGAGATGGTAAATGATGTTCAATTAGTCAATTAATGATCATAAAATATTCCGTGTGAATGTACATTCGGACTGAAACTGCACCAAACGTGGGCTCGGTTATTATTACTTTATTACTCTAAAAGCAAAGTACATAATAGATATTAAGTAAACCTCACTATTCCCCTTTTGGTCGAAAATTTGTTAGAAGTTTGGTCGGGTATGTTTTAATATTACAGTATGTTTCAATTATGTGTGGAAATATATTTAAAATGTATCGTTGGCTATTTATATAAGTTCGTAATAGGAATTGCCTGTAAACAGTTAATATAATGTGCCTAGAAGAACAACCTCGATGAAACAATTTCCTTTAAAATCAACCACTTAGTTATTAAATCTCCTCGTGATCAGTACAAATAGATTTAATATCTACGTTAGTGAAATCATAGCCCCATTAAGAGCAACATATTGTCTCAGTTTCAGCTATAATATTAATAAAGCGACGCGCTTTGATTGTCACCTCATGTAACACGTGTTATGTGTACAACAACAATTTATACCAGGAATTGATCAAATAGAACTTTGTCACACCACTTCACAACGATCTTCGAAAACTACCCAAGTAATTTAGTCAGTTACGAACTGTCGCCTCTACAGGTTTAACACTCGGTTAATTTTCACCGACGGACAGGCAACTACACACAAATAGTTTTAATGTTCACACTTTGAGCGGCTTCAGACAGTTCTCCAACTAATTATATCGGATATTAATATATCAAATACACAGATGTACAGTGCGTATGTCGTATGTACGACAGTATCAACACTGTGGCGGTTGTCAAATACAGAACTTCAAAATGATGTAGCTTTGTTTGAATACAGTAGTTGGTAACAATGCCGATTTGCTTTCGCTTTCGTGTTACGGCTGGAGAGCCCAAATTAATTAACAGTTAATTATTATACTATTGGAACTAATATATTTTAACATGGCTAGAGTGACTACTGGATGGCTGTAAGATTTGTTATTGAAAGTAAACAATTTTATTTTATTGTGAGTGCGAAATTAAAACAAACAATATGTACAAACTTTTGCAGTTATATCCTTCTTTATCCTATAAAATAAAAGAGCTCGCTAGTAAATTCTAAATGATTTGAAGAGTCACTTGAATTGTTGGCTTAGAGGAAACGAAAGGGCAAAAATATAAAAGGAAAATATATCTGTGTGTCAAGATTTACGACTTTTATCTATTGGCTTTCAAAATTCGGGTGCGTGTACCTTTGTGAACGGTATAAGGTTTGTTTGTGCAAAGGTTTGGCCAAAGCTTTGGCAAATGTGTGGAGTTATGATCTTTGTGTAAATGTAGGTGAACGTCACGTTTGCTTGTGATGTCTATGCGGATATGAGTTATTGTCTGAGGCAGAGGGGCGCTTAGAACCAGACAGTTTCTTGGTTTACGAGAACTCTATGAATTGAATCGACTCGACAAGTTTGTCTCAGTAAGACCCAATTGTATAGCAAATATTCATAAAGAAATTATTGTTCATTGTTCAATAGTAGGAAAAAGTTAAAATTAACGTTGAAATGTAAAGCTATTTAGAACTTAAGTCTCTTTCAAATCAGTACTTGGAAAACATCTTTCGTAATGAGCCTGAATACTACATTATAATATTTCCACGAAGACTCATAGTTAAGCATTTAAGGCATTCAGAAATTTGAACATTGAACTAGTAATATTTGAAGAGTTTTTCCTAGGAATCTGTGTAGAACATAAATAATTGCTTACTAAAAAGGGCTTTATTATAGAACAATAGCATTATACATACGTTTGAATAAACATAATGTTATTTATATGAATTTGGCGGATCACTATACCTAGAGTGTGTGGGAATCGTTTCTATCGACAATGTTGATTCTTTTTGTCTTAAGGTTACATACTGTGACTGTTGGATTAAAGTCCAATTACGGTTAAGAAAAGGAGGCTTTTCACATTATTCTCAATATGCGTTACGGATTTTTGCTGCCATAGCATGGCGTGATGACGACGTTAAATATACTCCATTCTGTAATCGGGTATAATCCTTGGCGGAACGATAAGTAATGTGACCAATTTGCATTAATTAATTACCGCTTTAAGCACCGATTTAATAGCAATAGGTATCGAGTAACGCAATCTTATATTGTGGCGACGACTCAGATTTTAGCGATTGCTCTTTATTCGATTCGATTATCTACGTTGCGATCGCTACTCAATAGGAGCAGAGAGCGCTTGACTTTTAAAAAATAATTGACAATATAGTGTCTACGGAATTCATTTAATACATACATACTATTTGCATACAAAATTTCACGGTTCTCATTGAGTTTTCGATTATAATGGAAAATCAGCTTTATGGCAATAACTATCGATAATTTTTCCTCACAGCACTAGTACTGGCGTGAAGAAAACCAAATAACTGTGATTCAATCCTTATTCGTCTCGGGCAAACAAAGGCTTATTATCGCTACGTTTATTTCTCTGAAAAGATTCCATGTTTGTTTGTTGAATATTTTTCATAGCTTTCTTTATCTTTTACTAACGTCTACGGATTGGGCGGGTTCGGTACATTCATACAACTTTGTAAACGATTGTTTTTTTGCGTCGATGATAATACAAATGGTTCTATTGTTGAACGGAAAAAAGTAATTCTTTGTGTGATGGACAATATTTGGACATGAAGGCCAATTTTATTTAAACTTGCTAACTGAAAAAGAGGTTGTCTATTTATTAAGCGTGTGTGTGTGTGTGTACATAAAGATTGTGCACTCTTTATTTCATTTTGTTTACCACCGTTGAATGGCCATGGCGATTTGCGAGATAGATAAATAAAATAAATATTAGGCTCTGGACTACCGGCTGCCTGATGTCTTTGAGGCACTGAGGTCTAAACACGCATGGTGTGGGCAATTACTGACAGCTTCTTGACAAATCTGGCCCGCCCTAGGATTCTAACCTGAGATCTATGGCTCCATCATACACACTAGCAACACAGGGCTATATTGGCATAAAATATCTTTTAAAAAGAGATAAGTTGTATAATATTTCAATATAAGTTCTTATAACACAGCTCCATCAAGTTGTAGACGAACCTGAACTTAGCAGGCTTTTAAGCTTCGCCTGGAGTCGTTCATTTAAGTTTCACTCGCCCTCTTAATGTCCCATAAAGCATGTTAAAAGCTTTTAGTGCATTAAGTAATTGCTTATTATTAGCCATAGAGTTATTAAGAGCTTATATTTATTTATGAAGATACCTGCCTGTAGTAATGGCGGCAAAGGAACATTGTGCTTTCGAGTTAAATTGATGGTACGATCTGTAGGGTTTTTATTGAAGAATATTATTTAGCAAGAACAGTAGCTATTTATTAAACAGGAAAATGATTAGACAAATCTAATAGGTACCCTAGTAAAATTGATGGAATCAAATATCTCCCTTAATTGTACTTACATTTAAAAACCAACAAATATGTGATTATTCGCCGTTCCCTAACCTGACTGATATATTAATATTTCACCCACAGAATGTTGCAATAATTTACACCTATTGCAAAATTTCACAATACTTGTAAGAATACAAATATCATTGGGTAACAAGTATGACGTTTAAAATATCCGTTTTTCATTTGTAACCATCTCACCTTTAGTCTCAGGGGTGCGGTTAACGTGAATGTGAAGAAATTCTTATTTTACCAAGAAATGTCGTGCGCTTTTATAATAGCTACGAATCTTGTTTTTTGCTGGAAAACCTTATTAAAAATAACTTAAAACGTACTATTTCAGCCGTATGTTTGTGTGCACTGTTAAGTCGAGAGTTGCCGGGCTTATATACTATAATACAGACTGGTTTCACAACTGTGAGTATTCCGTACGGATCGTCCGTGAGGACCTTTAATAGGCTCTGTTAACGTCTTCTATACATCTCCGCTTAAGAGCTCCGTACGGAATATGCATACGACTGTGGAATTACATTTTGTAACTCCGAGTTTACATTACGTCCAAATTACTAACAAAAGGTTAAACTTATGACATAAAAACTTATATTATATTCAACGAAAAGTGGGCGTGATTATGCAGCCATGAAATTTAGTGAAAATACAAGACAAATGTTATATTAAAGCACTCTTAGAGCACGTTCAATAAATATGAATATAAATTAATTGTAAGCTGTATTTCATTATAATTAAAGGTGTACTAATTGTAAGCCTTTACAAATTATTTTGTTCACATCAAAAGTGTTGCCGTTTTGTACTTGTGATTAATGATTTTAATATTTCAAAGGTTTATGAATGGGTAAACACTGTAAACAGAGTTTGTTCTTAGATCTTCTCGCGACTTATTTCCATACAAGCACTTTAAGTTTTATTCAATAGAATATTGTTTGTGTTGGAACGTTAAGATAATTCATTTAAAAGCTGATGGTTTCTTGTTAACTCTTTTTTGTATTTTAAACGTGATTATATTATAGTCAATATATTTTTGGCACTGGCAAAATAAATAATAATTAGGCTAGCTTCAGCAATATTCACATTTTATTTTTATGTAATAGCTAGAGTACATACAATGCATAATATTATAGTCCCTAGAATAAGTTACGAACATACTCAAGACAACACAGTGTACCATGTTGTTTCATAAAATTTAAAATATCCCTTAGCATACCTTTTTGAAATAATCGTGCAAGCTTTTTCATATTCAATATACTCTTATGATAGCAGAAGTAAATTGTACGTCGATTGGAAACGTAAGCTGCACGGGCTAAGCTTCGCGTATTAAACGTGAAGAGACGAGCACTCTCATACATAAACAGTCGTTAGGCAGCGAGTGCCTACGTGCCTTAATTGAACGTTTGCATATTAACATATATTTTTGCTGCATATTTTATATTATGCAAGATAGTGCATATTTTTATAGTCTAGATTTAGGAGTTGTTGTCAAATACTATCATGACACAAAGAAAATTTATCAGCGGTAGGGAACAGCAGGTGCTTATTACGGTTTATTATTATTTTATTTTTGCTCACTTATCTAAAAATGATATATGACATATTATTATTACAACTAAAAGAATTCCATATAATCATAAATCTGTGAATGTTTAAACCTTCTTACTCTCTTTTCTCTCTCATCGTATTTTCCTAAAGTCACGTCGCTCAACTCAGAAATCGGATACAAAATCTTTTGATCAGGAACATGAACGAAATAACATGTAAATGTAAATGAATACAAATATTAGCGCATTTTCATTTAAATGTATCCGAATTGAAATCAGACACGTTTTTAATTCAAACGAAATACGAGTATGAATGTCGATGCGTGATTGTAAATCTCGCTTTATGGATTTATGTAACGGAGGTATTAAATGTACACAATGACTGCACATCCTTACACTTTAATAATTAATTGAAAGTTCGAAAAACAAAGAAAATAGTAGTCTGATAAAACTTAATCGAATAAATGGATAAATGAAAAACCTCAAGAAAATATTGGCCCTTACTTTTGTTGGTAGTGTATACTCTCAAATTCTTGTATTAATCAATTAAAATTTTCTCAATATAATAGATCTCTGAACGTGTTCGGATTAAATTTAATAAGACTATTGCTTAAACACCGGGCTCTCATAGATTCACGGGGGATTTGATAAGTTTCCTCTGGTTCATAAATAGGATTAAGTGCTGAACAACTCAGCGTTATTTAATGCAGACAGCCATTTCTGTTGTTTTGTACTATTTCATATTTAATGTTATACTAAATACCAGATGCAGTTTAAGCTTTACTTGCAAATTAGTCTTAGTACTACGAGACAAGATTAACATATAATAAATATATTTTGATTGCTTGTTTTGTATTACTTTAGTTATTTATTCATTTTCACGCTGTCATGTAGCAGTGCTATATGGGACTAATAACACGAACTTCCTTAAGAAACAACTGCTCGTACATCAAAACATACTATCTTCACATTTTGCACTATATCCACTTACCAGTCAAATTATTCATGGTGAAACAATTAAATCATTGACCGAGGCCGACTAGTCCATCAGTTTAAATATGTAGTTTAAAACTTAGAGAAGCAGGAACATAAGTTACCAACAATCCATTATTTAAGTTTTGTATTGTAACGTAAAATACGGTCTATCAGACAGTTCAATACGGCAGTGATCTTGAAAAATGGCTGAAAGATTAAAAGATGTACCGGCGTTATCGCAAACGATGTCAATGGAACGATGGAGATCTGTTAAACATTCAAACGGTTAGACTCTAACCCCTACATCGAGTTATGACTTTAACTTTTCTAATTTTTTTTTATGTATGTTATTTATCTTGTTTGTTTATGTCGGCTGATAATGTCGAATTAAATGCATTTAATAAAACAATGAAGTTTTTTAAAATAAAGAGAACCTGCTGTTACGAGCAGTAAGACCGCAAATAAACAAGTTCATATTTGTTGACGTTTTGTAATTCTGACCTCTAAATCGAAACAAAAAAGATTTAAATCGAAAATTTAGAAAACAAAATACGAATTCCGTAATGAAGCAACATTTTGGTCCTGCTTTGTTTACAGTGTACCTACTAAACTAGCAAATTGCCCTCTCAATATACCGGGAATGAGTTCTACATTCACGTCACGTCCTAAGGTCTGTTGATTTGCTGCATTATGTGCCTTTTTATGCCTTATAAATATATATAGATGCCATGTTTATGTTTTTGTTATTGATGGGCATGAAACTTGAGATAAAAAGTCGGAGCTTAGCCGTAAAAATTATTGTCCTGTTTATTGTTGGCTCGTAAAATTCTTCTAAAAGAAGTGTTATTGTTAGATATGATTTATTTTAAAGGGTCGCCTTACAAAATACTAGTCCGCTCTTTGTATTAAACGAATCGTGTTTTATACCATTCTTCGGTATCCATCCGTAAACTACTTAGAATGTCAAACGGATTAACCTCTCTGTTGTTTTATTTTTACAACAATTGAAAGTAAAATACAATTAGTTTAGCCTTTTTGTTGCTAAATTATGTAAATAAATTGAGATAAAATAACTAGTAATTCAGAACAAAACTAAAACTAGCTGATAAAATGATATAGTTGCTAACAAACATATTTATTACTATCTTATCATACCGATTATCATCATAAATAAAAAATCGACATAATATTGTACCTAATACATATAACCACTTGATTGTTTACACAAACAAGCTGTTGAATACAAACAAATCGTGTTATCGTGTTATAATGTGACGTCACAACACGTCCTAGGCTCTTTTATGACGCGTTCACCTTCACATGTCGCCCGAACCTCCATTATTTCATTCTAGACAGACGTCCTAAACCTTTTCTTTATTGTCTTCCTTTCTTTTTTTCGCAGACCGAACAAGATTTTCACTTAAATCACAGACTTGTCCCGATAAACGAATATTTATGTAAATGCAACGTTTCCCGGCGACCGCATAAAATTCTGTGGTATTCCACACGAGTTCTGCACAATTTCTCATTGCAGAGTCGTTTGTGTCAGGAAAAGACGATCGGGGGTTCGATCCCCGGCGGACGATTTGTTTTGTCTTGTTAGTGTCTTGGGACACAGCTTGTTTGAACTTGTTTAATGTTGTACGTTGTCTAGGGAGTACAGTGTCGAAAATATTTTGCACTGCGTACAGTCGTATGTGACCTTGCCTCTGTTTGGATGTGTTTCGGGAGCATTGCGCTCCCGAAACACATCCAAACAGAGGGACAATACATCCCCGTGTTAGTTAATAAGTTATTGATAGCCAGAGTACGTAAAAATGTGTCGAAACTGAAGGAAAAACGTATCCGGATGGAATTTTAATTTTGTGTTACAATATAGCATGATTTCAACTTATAATTCGGAAAATTTTATAAATATACCACTGGGTTTAATTCATAGTACTCTTTACCATTTACTCTTAAATCAACCTCTGCAGAAAGCAATCAATACTGAATTTTAAAACACGTTTCTATTAACATAAAACGAAACTGCAAATTCAAACTCGCAGTTACAATATTCAAGTGAGATTGGAAGGAAGAAAATATTCTGAAATACTCGCACAAGTCAGTTTAATGTTGAGCATTTTTGCAAAGTGCAATATTTCACACTTAGTAACTGAGTTGTACGCAAGAAAACCGACTTACTTTAAAGAGAGTAGCCATTAAGGTGCCTATCCAAAAACGCTTAGGATGAGTTCGCTACAGTTAGGATAGTTCTTACATGGCAAAACATTTGTGGCTTATTGTCTGCAGCCGTGTATTCTAAGGTAATTGAGTGCTTCATTGGCATTAATTGCAAGAAATATTAAATTTTAGTAAGCTGTAACTAAATTTATTTTGCAAACTTTTGTATGGAAATACTAAAAGAAGGAATTACTAATTACATTTCAAATATTTATGTGCTAGTTACATGAAAGCAAGTATTTTTATCATATTTCGTAAAAAGCAAAGGCTGTATGGAAATAAAATAATTTAATTACTCACGGAATAACCAATTTTAATCCCCTAACAAATTGGTGTTACAGCAACGAACTACATGAAGAGATTATTTTACTTATTCACTATGTCTACCGTAATCGATATAATATAAGGATCCTTAAATCCAATATTTAAATACGCCATATGCATTGCAGTAATTGCATTGATACGCATTGCATTACATAAGCATTGTAGTTTGGGTCGCGAAAATTTGCGCGATTGTGTGTGTTCCCGAATGGTAGTCTTTAGCAAAGTTTCAACACTCCTTGCTCAGTTTTTCTTAAGAGGCTACAATATTGGCTAACAGAATGTACTTTTCCACGTTTGACGTTGAAGAAAACCAGCTTTATCATCAGTCGATTTTTTTGTATCAAACTTTAATCTCGTTTTGATTAAAATTAAAGTCTTTTGTTAAATAGCTAAGAAAAATGAAACAATGGAACGTAATAATATTGTAATAGCTGCTGATTAAAATTTGCATTAACGGGGCGTTTGAAGCAGGCTATAGCAAATCCTAGCAAATTCTGTAAAGCTTTCAAACTCAGGTAGTACATATACAATAGATTCGGACCTATTAATAGTTTGAACCGATAGACTAGAGCTTACCTCGCGATAATGGGTTGTTAACACGCTGATAACTTGTAATTACCTAGCTAGCTACAACTTGTACTGGATTATACACTTAGCTCCTATTAATTCTTCGTGTACCCGAGATTAAAACTTAAGTTAAACAGAATTATCTTCTAAATTATTTTGTACTTGTATTGTATTATTAAAAGGCCTCTCTGATACCTCTTTAGTTCAAAGCAGTTTTTATTCGAATGGAAAGCTTTGAAACGTGTGAGAACAGTTTTACGCGGGACTACTACTATCTGTTGTCACTTTGCTTATAGAGAGTAAAATTTAATATTTTATTTAAGTGTTGTGTTAATGATTTTATCTACGCCGCTATTGTAATATAATGCTTAATGAAACGACAAATGCACGACGAGAAAAAGCATATTTTTGTTTTTGACTTAATCTCAATAAATCCAGCTCTACTTAACTAAATAAAGAAAGGTTTATAAATATTCACAAAAATAATACTATATCCCGCTAAGTCCAGTATAAAGCCAGCGTGGCAAAAATGCGTAGCGGTTAAGAAAAGCCCGGTTTAAACGTCAAATTCGGTCGGATGAGATTCGAGGGAATCTCTTTATTTTACCGCGAAACTGTAGTAGGTACTAACGAAATTCAATTACTGACGACAAAGAGTAAAAATATTCTTTTCCCGCTCTGAGAGCGAATAAAATAAAATGGTGTCTAACTACGGGTAGGTATTCAATAGCAGATACGGCTGTCCGAGTCGTGACATGAATTGGAGGAACATTTTTCCGATACGCGTATGAAAGTGAGTGCAATGGAATTTAATCTGGAATGAACGGAATCATCCCGTTTATTTGACTATTGTTAGCATGTTTTATGCATACGAATTCCCAAAAAAACGCTTTGTCATGCATTGGAACAAATATTGGAGTGTTGTGAAAAGCTACATATTTAATTCATTACGAACTAACAACGAGATCAAAACGTATGTATATACATTTTTAACCTTATTGAAGAATTGAGTCTCGTTAATTATAACTTTTGAGCAACAGAAAAGTCAATGTTTGAAATAAACGTTAAAGCAACTTTACTTATTTGCCTCGGAGGTAGTAACATTTTTTATTTTCATTTATTATGAAATTAATTAAGCTTGGATAAATAGATTTTCATTACTTGCTAATAAACATTTATTTTGTAATATTTTTTACAGATTACGTTTTTTTATATCATTATAAATTTTTGTACGGAATAAACATAGATTTATACTGATTACAAAGGATTTTAAAACAACAAAATAGCAAGTTAAAGTACTAAATGAAATGGTCCCACATTAGAAACAAAGAACAATGAACTCAAACTGGGCCTGACGTTCGCTCCACTCGCTAAATAGAAGCGCAGTACATAAACGGATACTTCAAAAGGTTTTCTCAAAGTCCTGAAAAGCAATTAATTAGTGACATCTCACGTTTGTTGGTTTCACAAAAGGACGGCGAACACTGTCCTCAAGGCACAGTCGCGAACATTGCATTAATGCACAGAAGCGTTTGTATAATCGCTTACGAATGGAAGAGTGAAGCAGCAAACTTATATTTTATTACATTGCTTGTCGTTATTGCTAACTTGATCATTAGTTTAAATTGAATTGTGTCCGGTAGTCAAGTCATGTTAAATTCGTATCTGTTTAGTTAAAAATCTACTCGTTTCGGGATAGGATAGATACTTTTTGTGTTATACAAAGTTATTAGAAACAAGATCAATCGTTTCCCTACTTTCCTCAATTCAAATTAATTGGAAACTTTAATTACGCTATAGAATACGTAAGCTAACATTAAACAATGTCAGCTGAACGAGCAAAAACATGTAGAGTGTCAATCAATATCGGTTCAGTGACAGGAACAATTCTCAACCTGCCATCAATAAATCACTGAATTAAGCTTAAGGTACAGGTATTGTAATGTAATGGACAAACTAAGGATAATCCGCTATCGAGCACTTAAATAATAATGTCACTAACAGAACTGTCAATAGTTCTGAAATTCGGTTTGAGAAATGATTTATTATCCTCACAGTTAGCTACGAGCAAATGAACGTCGAGTACAGCTTTTGTATGTGCACAGGTGTGTCCAAATAGGGCAAACTTACGTAGCTTAATTACTTTTTTAATAGATAATTAATTGTTATAACATAAAAATCTTCAATCAAATACTATTAACACAGATTAGACGTTATTTTGTCAGCATTTCTACAAAGATTTTTCATTTGTATTCTATGAACAACAGGGAGAAAACACGTTCAAACCCAAGGGATTTCTTTGATGGATTACATTGACGCATATTTTTTATTTTACGAATGTAAATAATTGAAATTCGGTCAGGATCTTTACCCAGTGTCCTTCGAGGAAAGTCCACCGAGCGCTCGGAAATATTTATAAATAAAATAAAATGAAGTTGGAATTCGAAACAGTGCAGGTCACTAGAGTTCTTGGTTTTAATTTATAAATGGTTCCGGCAAACTTATAAAAGTTGAAGTAAAATAAATTTGGTTCCGCAAAGTGAAATCTGTGTACTATATTATTTAGATCTTTATACTGTGAACAATGGCGACGTGACAAAAGCCTTAATGGCTGTAAGGCTTCGCTTGACGAGTAAATGTTGTGGCTGACAATCTCTGTACAATTACTTTGCTTAATTCCTTTCGCCAAATATTGCTACAATGTTAACCATTTGAAATATCAAGTATTGAATACTTCAAATTAAAACACTACTTGTTATTTAAAACTTCAAAGAGCTTAAACTCAAATAATATCAAATAATGTTCATAACGTGTGCCAATTATACAATTTCACCGATAAAATGACTATCAGAAACCGGAAACCCAAATTAACTACGTGTAATAAACTGAAGTTTATTTCTCAAAGTTATCATATCAATTTCACGAGCGATTAGTTATTAAAGCTGGGCATTATTCTACGGAGCCCGGTTACAGGTGGAGCAATAAATTATTCCGAGTCCTTGTAAATGGGACACATATTCAGTTGGCACTTTTTTCGATAAATAAATACTGACTTCAGAGAATTTTATTTACAGTATTTGGCCTCGTGACTTGATTTAAATATATATTTAGAAATGATTTTTCACCGAAGTACCTACTTCAAAAAATATTTACTGTTTAAAACTAGTACTAACAGATTGGGTTAAATAGTCGGTTTATATAACATCATTAGCATACAAAATAAAAATATGAATAAACACTACTCGTGTCATCTTTGTAAAATTGAATCATTTATAATTCATATAAACTTGCGCCGCGGTCCGTGGCTGCGACGAGCGGTCTGTCGTTCATCACGGAGCTCTATATTTACACACATTTTTCACTTTAAAATTGGGTGGGTATCTGTCGTATAGTTATGTTCCACTACATAGAACCGTACTTTCAATGCACAGTTAAAAGTAAAGTATACAGAAGTACTTTGAAATACATATTACAAGGAATGTTAGCTCGTTATAAAATCTGATTGACGCTTATTGAGCTTCCGAACGACATAACCCGAATCGTTGGCCAACACAGCAATGGGGGCTTTATATCCCAATAACAACGCGCACTTCGAATGAAAGCCATGATATTATTTTGCTCTACAGTAATTACGGTACCTAGTTTTGTTACTTTGTTGTTTCAGTTTGTTGTTAAAATCTCTCTCTGCCTAGTTTGGCGAGAGACTTGAGCGTGTTTTATAAATTTATTTTCGTTTCACAACAGTTGAGTCAAATCCATTATAATGATATCCATTACAGCGATTGAGTGACAAACAGTCGTTTGTCCATCCAAACTTTGACATCTTTATTATTTTCTGCCATTTTATTCTTCCTCTGACCTTGTATTTAATTTATCTAACTGGAAGGTCATTGACTCGATATAATTGCTACCTAAAATAACAACAGCTGGAATGGACTCTGCCTTTTGAACGAATACGCTAAGTTTAAAACTAAGTACTTGCTCAACTGCGAAATAGATTGCTTTACCTGATATTGATATAACGAGCCCGTTTATTCAGCAAGTAAGAATCTAGTTAGCCATGGAAATAACTAATTTACATCGAATAAAGCAACCAATTTATTTCGGTAACGCCTATTTTGCGTACCATGCGGTACATACATTAGCCAGGCATTATTTATTGTTTGCTACACATTAAATTAACGGCCAAACGACACACACATTACCCGAGCTAATCGAATAAATGCTTTCAGAAGTACGAACACAATAAAATACAAGCCTTTTGGGTTGTAATAGCAGAGTATAAAAAGTTGATTTATTATGATACTCATGTGTCACTTCGCTGAAAGAAATGGCCAGTTACATTTTACCTACGAGATCGACTATTGGTTCATATTCGGTTATTTCCTTGTTTGTGTCCAAATATTGACGTAAATACGCGGCACATTCTGAGTCTGTGAGCAATTTGATTTAGCTTAACTACTTGCGACTGATGACAGGCCAGCCCGACCGTTTCACATGCTCTACAAAGCACCGAAACTCAGCTGCAATACCAATAGCAGTCACATTCAATGCTGACTGTTAGTTAATGAGTAATTGAAACGTATTTCGAGTTGATTTGCTATTTATTACGTGTTTATTATTTGTTTGTAGTTGTACATACATCACTTTCTGCAAAAAATAGTGATTGCTACGTAGAAATGAGTATTCAGAAATTGTAAAAGTTTTTTTATCAATTATTATAAGACATATATACGTGGTATTGTACATAAAATTCATTGATTTATATTTTTGGTTTAAGTATTCATAGAACAATATTATGTTTTCTTCATTCCTAAAAAATACCTCACAAGACACACGTGTGAGAAGATTAATTTTACCACAAAAAGGCCTTCAGAACTAAATGAGTTTTCATTTTGCCTTATCATCTAGAGACAAATGAAGGCCATGTGGGTAAACGCGTATTATCTTGAAAGTTCCAATGGAATCCGTGTTTGAACAAAATAGAGGCTTCGAACTAAGTCCCTTGTGTATGTTAACTATTTTGAGTGTAAGTGCCAAACGACTGCGGTACCACATAGTATGGCAGATCGAGAAAATGAGCCATGGGTCGCGATCAATACGTCTATAGAAAAGGGAATCTCATCTAAACCGGAAGTGCTTCAGGGAATTGATTTATCACTACCTCAATGAGATAAGTAATAGATAGACTACCTCAGAAACAATCACTTGTGACTAATGCGTGTCGATAAATCACACAAAACCTTTGTTATTCTTATTGCAATTTATTTTCAATACAATTATCAATTGGCTATCATTATTAGTTTTGCGATAGGTAACATGAAGGACGCCTTTTTCGAACTATTTGATCATGGATTTCTATTAAACACCGTGTGCTTACTTAGCGTAGGTGTGGCATTGTTCTAATCAAAACAAATATTACAGAGAAAAAAATCTCATAGCTATGTAAAGGAAGAGGTGCCTATTTGACATGGTCGAGTAACGCTACCGTTTTTTCCATAATGATTCCATCAATCAAGTAACCCCTCTTCACATCAAACGTCAACCAATAACAGACACGTTTAAGGTACATTCACGTTTCCTTTGTGTCATTAGCGGTACTGGGTTAAACGTACAGTTCAATGAAACATCCAATTTTGGAATACGCGTTTCCAATTCAAATTCGATTTTTTGTATACCAATTAACATCCTGTATCGAGATAAATCGAATGACGCGTCATTTGGCCGAATCGGTTTGGAGCTTGTGCGCGAATTTCGGAATACATTCGTATCCAGGGCAAACATATGTAGGGGGAGAACGTGACCTTTAGCTTCTGCGTACTGTGATAAATGCAATTTATGTATTGTGTGTTTATCTCCGGTCGAAAATCGGAGAGAGGAAAGTATAAACACATTGTAATTCACATTATTTCCGCCGGAGAGTGCCGACACTTACGGAATTTTAGTGCACGCATAAACTGTTCAATCCTGTTTTCTTTTATTTTTTTGCAAGTAGATATTATCGAGTTGATAAAAACTTATTCCGATTTCAATGTTTTCCGAGATTTGAGACACACATTTCACACTCGTTTAAGAAACCATTAAGAGGATAAAACATGCTGATTTCAATAAACTATAGGGCGAATCTTTGTTTCAATCCAACAACAAATACGTTTGGAATCAAAGCAATGATTTTTAATATCCGCACCGCATGCTGCAAAATGCAGTGAGATTAATTCAATAGCCCCTTTTATTGGTTTTATTGAACGTTAACATTCAAATAAATAAAATGATAACAAACTATTACAAAAACAAATGTTATTCAGTTAATTTTGCTGAAGCAATTATGCTTTGCTGTTTCGCTGAAAGTTGCTGGACTAGAATTATAGTGGTTAGTAATTAAAGTCGTAGTTTACAGGCACCCTGACACTGTATGCACTGCTGCAAACTTTGAATCTAATAAGTCATGTTTGTGTGACACTGAACTACGTTAATCTAAACTAATGCTCTAAATCTAAATGTAAATCTACCTGTTTGCTTGTTTAGTTTCATGTCGGAAATGAGGCGCTTATAGCCGGTCGCATTCACCGGGCGAGAAGCTTTACGTGAGATTGGCACGAAGCAATCTTCGTGTATTCGTCGTCAATCTATAGTTTTTCATTATAAACTGCAAATCAATGGAGAATTTTAACAGCGGTGAATATCAATAGGAATTTCAATGTTATCTTTCCTCGTTCATCTCCTATTCCCATATATCTGCGCTCAGTGCGCCAAAGTTTACCACTTTATTATCTACAATTTGTGCCTTTCAGAGCCAAGTTCTTAAGTTCCGCATTTTCTTAAATGAATTTTATTTGTGCGATAAAGAATCGCGTAATAACTTCAGCGAAACCATAATTAAAGAATGTTAACGATTGAAATTAGCTTAATATCATTCTTGTCATCGCGTGAATATGAAAGAATCAATTATTACTTTTGTGTGTATTCTGTATGTTTCTATTCTTGTATTAGGGGGACATGACTTACAAAAGTATTTTTAATGCAACTCAAAGTAGTGAAAACATTTCTGAAAAGTTACTCCTAAACAATTATGTTACTTTATAAACATAGGTTATCTTTAGATCTAATAAATTATACATATTATTATAAAGTTGAATATCAAGCTTATGACAACCATTGAATCCTTACTACACATTGATATTTATTTTAAATTTATTACTATTGTAAACAAAACGCAGAATAATAAATTAAATACCTAACTTGTATTACGGTGAACAAAATGAAATCACAAATGGCTTTTTAAAATTCAGGTGGATAATCACGAGCTTTACTAGTATCAGATAAATTAATTTTCGAGCAAATGGTAATGGAAAAGATTAATATTTAATGTATGTTTAAATACTTCATATATTTTGTAACCCTTCTGTATTGACTCATGAAAATTGTATAAACCACACTTTTCGTATGAATTAAAAAGTACTGTTGTTCTCTGACCACGCTACTGGCTTGATTGTTATTGGCTTATAATAAATTTAATAAACGTAAAGGCTGATTAATCATACATTACTACCAGAGATCCTGTCCTCTAATGAAAACTCACACTTATGTGGGGATGCAATAGGTCTTCCGAACGTACTCATAAATTAATTTGTTTCTATTCAATCGCCAGTGTCAAATCCTAGACTATTTGCATTCACTACCCGATCGCGTTTCCTACTCGTACTCGTTATAATTGCATTTGATGCGCGTTGTCAACTCTTTGTAACTTATAAACACGTAGATAGATATCGCAACTAAAACAATAGGAGCAAGTACATTGACACGCATTGTATAGGAGCGTGGTCACTCGCCGACCCATATGTAAGTGGGTTAAACAATCCTCGCAGGTAAACCTAAGGTGGAGTAAAAAGGACATTAACCGAGTTGACCAGTTTTGACAAAAAGTGAATATTTTACTTACAGAAGTAAACACTAGCTTTACACAGTTAATAAGTTGATATCACGCTTTTCAATTGCTGTCCCGAATTGATATTGATACGCAATTTCTCGCTAAGTATACATTTATTGACGTAAGATGCTGTCTAGTTCTTTCAAGTTTTGAGAAAGTCGCACAAAAAAAAGAAAATATTAACAAATCTAGCTGTTCCTCAATTGTCTTTGAATTACAAATAATATGTGTACTACGTGGGTATACCTGTACCTCGATTCTCTACCACTATCGACTACCGACAACCGGCTAGGTATCGAAATTTTGACATTTAGAATGTACTGCCAAAATGTTTCCTACGACACCCGTCAGAGGCGCTGATCAGATTTTCATACAACATTTCTCGATGACAGTTCGATTGTCGGTAGACGATGGTAGTAGAGAATCGAGGCACTGTGATTTATATATACTGGAATCTGGAATATAGAAATAATAAGTATATCAGTGACTTCTAGGAAGATTTCGTTTTTGTATGTAGTTAGCCATCATTAGACTAATAACCTGGGTCGCTTTTATTTGGAAGACCTAACCATTACCTGTCGTTTGAACTAATGATGCCCAAAAGAGTGTTTAGACATCTAGGTACTTTGAAATTCGTGTAAATTATCCTATAATTCCCCATTAGGATACATTTGGGAACTACTACAGCTAAATAGAAATGAGAATATTATTTTTGAAATAGGCTCGCACATGATCTCATAACACCTTCGCGTGTAGACTTACAACCAATTAGTCTGTGTACCAAATGGAAATTCGACATTACGGAGCGAATTGTTCTAGGGCATATGATATTAATTATGTTCTAGGAAAGCTAATATCAACATACTGATTAGTTGATTCTGTTACATGACATACATCTGTACATTTCGCTACAATGACGTATAAATGTAAGTACATTAATACAACTGCTGGCTAGTGAACAAAAGAAATATAATTTTCTCTATAGATACTAAGATCTGGTGTGTGCTTAGCCTTTCAACTGATCTGGGGGGCTATATATAAGAATAGTGGCCATCAATTAGAAGTACACTAGTTGTCAAATGAGATACATGATAAGTCCGAAGGACGATAAACAATAGTATTTTACAGTGTGTCTGCTGTGTCGGTATCCAAAAGTTTAGACAAAAAATTATCTGCGGCATACATTAAATCACAGCAGAGGCCAAAGAACCAATTTCAGTACATGAGTTTAGTTTTTAAACAACAAGGAACTAAGATTATAATGCAAGACCTGATATACCAGTCATTAGGTTAAATGTCTAGAAAATGTGTAGGCGGTTAGTGTAATTTACGCTTGTATTTTGTTCGAAACAGGTGGTGTTACTTATCGCTGTTCTCAAGCCAGTGCACACTTAGCCTTACGTAATGTTTCACCCACTTTCCTTAAGCGCTTAAGGTGCGTGCATTAGATTTAAAAAGTTATCCACTTTATCGTGTACACCTGAGTTTGGAGAATGATAAATGATACAAAGTAACAGCTATATTAATTGACATTGTTTTTAAGGAGAGCTCTACGATTTGAGTGACTAATAAGTAATTACGCTTCGAAAATAGCATTTCGTCAGCCACCCACTGGATTTAGAACTACAGTAGCTTTTAGAGCTATGAAGGCTTAAAACGGAAAAATGCCTTTATTCTATCAGAAAAACTCGTATTTTTAATTGAAACAATCTCTTGCTTTTTCCACGAACTGCAGAGTGTCACAGTAAAGTTAGTCTGAAATCAATAGCGTCAATAGAACCGCGAGCGCAATTGAAAACTCGATACAATATGAGTAGACATGTAAAATGAATGTTATACTTGTTTGTTCGTCCAAGTTGTTTATTGTAATATACCGTATTGAAAGCAATACCATCATATCGGTATCAATATTGTGACATCTAAACATATAAAGGCATTTCAATATTAAATAAGTGGGCGAATGTAATAATCTGACTTCGAATGATGGAATTTGTTTTCGTACTTTGACATGCTTAGACGTTTATTCTCGTTGTGTATCGGTTTTCCTTTTAAAGATCAAACATATTGAATGACCTTTCTGTCATATTTGAAGTTGGGACGTTATTTTCAATTCTTTTTGATACAGATTGAGTTACACACTTAAGCTATTATGTGATCTTTATTTCACCTCTTGAAGCGTTCTTAGTAATTATAAAAAGAATTGGCAAAATGTTGTGATGTCCGCGTTGTTATAATGTTACAACTTTCTACAAGTAAAGCGAGAGCTGCGCACTGTTAGAATGTTTTATATGGTTAGAACTTTTCCGTTTACATTACTCCTGCCTAGCATCAATAGACTCTTAAGGCTCAGTATTCTATGAAAAATATTTTCACTAAACTCTACTCGGATGAAAACGAACTTGAATTTAAAAAAAGTCGTGAATGGAACTTGAGAGCATTAAGCTGTATTCAGAATAAGTATTCTGAGCTTACTAATTAGTAAATTCATAATAATTTTCATTAAACACTGCGAGTTTGAATAGAGGGTGTGTTTGCGACATGCGTTCCATTTATGTAGCTTGCGGCGCGCCAATGTTGCGTCATAGTTCCGTTTATTCAACATACAACATAAAATTTGAAGGCCGAATGTTCGGTGTTCACCCACCGACTTTCATGATATAACGGTATTCGCGTGACCGACTCATTAATTCAAGAAGACACCAAACCCTAAACACTGTCCGTGTTGATTCGGCCTAGTAACAAGCGTAGCTGCGTAGGCAGCACGAACGTTTACATCGCAAATATTTAAGTTACCTCTTTATTGTATTAGGCGAATACAGAAAATTGTGAGGTATCGTTGAAATCCTTTGAAATACGTAGTTCGGAAATTGAAGCTGTTGAATAATGTCTCAAACGCCTGGTAGCATACCGTCTGTTTCAATGAAGCACGAGATGACTGAGTACGGTTCAAAGTATGGGCCTCGTGCCACACAAATATGTGTGTGACTTATTTTTTATCCCCAATAGATAAAAATGTTCCTGGAAAAATTAAAGGGGTTTAATTCATTTATCTGTCACACGTGTATTACTCTCACTTACCCGTAATATGTAAAATGATATTCATTGTGTATTCTGATTATGTTGAAACAATATGCTGTTATTTTATTTTATTGTGATGAGTATTTGATACTAGCGAATATTGGTTTTGTTATAGATACTGAGAAATAAAACAATTGCGTATTTGTTTCAGGTTCTCGAATATCATTATTAGTACCTATCGGAATCGTGATCCGATTATACATTTCATGTTTAATCTTCAGCCTTTTTGGAAATAGAAAATACACAAGTAATAAAAATAGCCTTTTAGGTAGTTTTGACGATAACACTTCCTTTTTCATTATTGATAAAACAAAATAAATTTACCTTTATATAAAAATATGAGGTCTATTTCTGTAATAACTTTGGGTTAGCAAATCCAAAAAAGCTTTACCCAATAAATAACAAGAAACAAAGTCCTATTTTAATGTAATATGATAACATAACTAATTTGGTAGTATGTAACACGGTATTACACGCAGCTAAAACGCGAAGCGTGCAAATTTCCTGTCTGCCATAATGGCTCCCACCTTAATTCATGACCTTAGTCTGCGACAAACCACAACCGACATAATGAATATTGCGTCGCCTATGAAAGCCTTTTAAAGACATTCTGACATGGTAACCGTGGCCTGTCATGTGATCACGTTAAATAAAATAAATGGGGTGACAAATGTCGATAGAAATTTTCGAAGTAAACTTTGATGAAATATTGAATTTATATGTTTTCTTATGTTGACGTAATTATTTTTTTTAAATGAACTTGTCAGAAGTAGACCTGTCCAAAGACATATCGTCATATTGTAACTACCGACAACAGCGCCATCTATCACGCAATTATGTTTAAAACTATAGAAATATGAATACAAAACTTCATCGAAATCGGTCCAAGCGTTTAGAATACATCAGGTCACAAACGCGCGCATTTAAGGATCATACATATTAAGATGATTTGTAATCTACTGTTAGTTTTAGAACATAAATACAACGTATGATGTTAATACTAAATAACAGGAAATACTAATAATCTTAGATAAATTACGGTTTCCGAGAAAAAGCTCAATGAAAATGAAGTAGATTTATTGTACATTTCCAATGAATACCGTTACTGATATATTAATAATTCATACTTGGAGCCGAATGTCAAATCGTTTTTTTAAAGTTTATTGCAATTTGACCTACTCCGTTTTACTTCTGTAGTTCATTTATTCATATGAATTGCTCGTATAATCTATACCTATATCTAAGCGCTACACATTAATTGAGGTGGTGCATTATATATAGTATGACCATTTAACTAAAAACAGCAAATAATAAAATATCTTTACAATAGATGCTTTCAATGATTACAATGTTAAAGCTCCCAATATAATTTTAAAACTACAGTAAGTTTTTACTAAGTAGTATTCTGAAAAAACTTAGTTCCGTTGTTCCAGTCACTTAAGGATGGTTTATTTATAAGCCTCTTCGGCCTCTTTCCGTTCGCAAAGACAATTAGTTTTCCATCAAGACTTGTAGAACTTCTAATCTCATTTGGAAAACTTTGGATAGGCCTTGTTCCGTGGAACGATTGTTACTGTGGAGATTGTTTGTGCAGTTTCTGTGTTTATTTTAATGAGTATTTAACATAAGTGGTTTACAACAAGAATAAATATAATTACAATGGAAATGTCAGTCGAATGTTGAGATATGCACATTCGCAAAACAAATGTGATAAACAGCACCGACGTGAATTGTGTAAAAAATATCTTGTTATGTCTAACGCGATAACGTAATAAAATATTTCCTTAATTATTAAATAAAAGATCGAATGCGTAAATTGAATCCTGGTTAAAAAATTTATACGTATTTTTTTACCTTACTCGCATTTCATAGGGAACGCTTGTTATTCACAAATACGCAAAAATAATTTTAAGCCCAAATCTAAAATAAAGGATATTTCATGACGGTACAGGGTCAGAATAAAATTTCATTGCAAACAGTTCCTCGTAAAATTTAAATGAATCAGTTTTGGTGTAACGATACCTCTCATGATTCGTTCTCTACTTGTTTTATAGCGTTGGGGATTATAGGATTTCCGAATATTACCAACCGTTACAGTGTCTGGCAAAGATTCATTAGGATATTATCTACTTAGGGGTTTAAGCAGGACTTTTAGGGACCAAACGTTGGTAATTACAATAAATGAAACGTATTTAAAAGCCGTTCTCTAAACGAACAAAGTGCTTCTGGAGAACGATTTATCATATTATTATTACCTAACCTTTAGAAAGAATTTCAAACAGTTTATTTTTCATAGATTCTTATTACATTGACGCAATCCTGGTTAGAAAGCTTATAGTTATATAAAAATGAATTGTCACATTATCCGAAAAAACGTAGTAAAAAGCAACATTTATGAAACATACGAAAAAATATGTGATAGTCTTGAAACGACAAAACACCTCGTTTGTTCTAGGAACAGTTTACTGCGGACAAAACAATGCCATTAATGTAGCCGGATCATAGCAGGTCTTTCATTATTGTTACCTACTACCATCATTTAGGAACGACCAACCAGGGGATGTTTGTTTCAAAGAGCACATCATCAATTTTCCCAACGCCTCTATTCCTAGTCTTGCCTGATAGTTTAATTAATGCTTCTTCAGTGCCAAATTCTGATACAAAAGCTTGGCAGCGAAGAGACACCGGCAAAAAACAAGGTTAAGTGAATTTATCATTGGAAACATTAGGCATTCTCTGTCTTTAACAGCGTTTGAATATGAAATGTCTCTCCACATTAGCCGTATTAAGCTGATATTATGACGGAGATATTTGTTGTGTAAGGTCGTAATGTAGGTCACGAGGTTTAACTTATACATTATATCTGCAGAGAGTTTTCATGGACTATGTTTTTTGGCGAGACGCGTCGTCGCCACTGTGACCCCGACTTGGCTTCTATTCAGCAATCACATTGATATAGTACTTTTTCTCCAAACTTAAAATAGTACGGGAATTGCGCAACATGGTTTTGGCAAAAATAGATGTATAATTTAAACATCCAGACTTACAGTAGGTTATTCTTTTAAGTCTAGTCTTAAATAATGTTATTAATATATTGTTATAATGGCAAATAAAATAGCTATTTCTCTATCTCTTTCAACAAAATAAATTGAAACAAAGCATCTGTAATTCTGTTGGAAAAAAGTAGTAAAACTGTCAATAACAAATCTATTCTGAAATTACAGACAAAGCAACTTTGTTCGTTTCGTCTTTTGATTAATCTAGAGATCTAATTTCAAGAACATTTTTCAGGACAAAATCCAGAGAACTTTTATCGATATTTCAACCGAATAAATCCGTGGGTGTTAGTAAGTACGAAATATATCTAACATTATTACCAAAATAGTAATAAAAAAACCAATGGAAACGAGTCCTTGTTAATCTTTTGGTCGATTTCATTGGATAGACTATTTGTTCATGCCTTGCCGTACGTGTTCTATTTGGTTTAAAACAACGAGGCTACTCTTTACATGGAGTAAAAGAATTTTGTAAAACGAAAAACGAAAAATTCTTGGTTTTGCCTCGGTTACTTTGCCTTTGTCCTTTGTGCGTTTTTTTGTTGGTGTTGATTTTTACAATGTGTTAAATTGTTGTTTATCATATTATAATTTACAGTAACATTTTGAGTTGCACTTTATCTGATAAGGAATGCTGCTTTTGTGCAAGTATGGAAGGGAGAGGCACGTAATGACATGATATTTGTTAAGTCCAATGATCTTGATGTTCTGTCTAAATACTCTGTATCCATATTATATCTCCGTAGCTTCGTATCTTACATTCTACGGCTTATTAGCAACAGTCACGCATACCGATTGTCATCTGACTTCCGCTCATCAACGCAGGGAGTGTCGGTAATCTAAGGATAAGCCAGCTGTCAAAATTTATTCGGCTTCTGTCTCGTGCGATCATTGTTTGCTTGTCATCCGGGGTCGACAGCTTAATGTACTCTGTGGAGCGCACCGTGGTCGATATTGTGTGTACATCGGTCAGCTACCCAGGGACTCATCACTCAGCGTCCGTCTATCGGAAATCATTGATTCATGATGTTTCCTATAGAAATTGTGTCCAATAGTAATTTATATAAAGTGGGATTTCAGCTTGAGCTTGTGTCCAGTATTTGTGTTTGTGGCATTTTAGTATTGGTCTCATTTTATGTATATGTTACGAACGGTAACTTAAACAGTTGCTTAATGCACTAATAAAGTGTATAAATTGACTTTATGGGATTTGTATAATTCGGGATGTTTAACTAATTCCATAAATTACGTGTCACCGGGGACTACTCAATATAAAATAAAAAGTAGCAAACGCGTAAAAATAATTATTGCTAAAGTTCACAGTTATAATGTTTGCACCCCGGTAATTCTAACTAGTTGTTTTCAAACACTATTGTAGAGCAAGCGTGAGCTGAGCTTAAATGCTTAGTTAACTTAAATGACATCGTACTTGGTAACACGACTACGTATTGGCGATATATAAAACAATTTGTTGGCAACCAATAAAGTCCACATATTGGTCAAAGGCGGCTTGTAAACCCGCGTCCTTTGATTTACAGCCTACAGAGTTGAGTTTATGAGATATTTTCTGACTCTCTCTCTGGTCTTTATAACATTTCGCTCATTACTGATTGGCGTATTATTATTTTACAGTTATTTGTATTTGTTCTGCCATGTTCAGTAGACTTCCATAGCAAGACTGTACTTTTATTAAGACATGTTTTTACACGTACAAATTAATATTAAGTGATGAAAAACATGAAGCTTGGAAAGATTTTCCGGCCTATGCTTTTCATTTATTATAAATAGTAGTAATATTTTAATTATCTTTCGGGTACCATCATTTTGTTATATTGCACGAATACAACGGTAAAAGTCATATTCCTATAAAAAATATAAAGTTGCGCAAGTAACTGTGCAGGAGGATACCACACAAAATATATATTTCCACCATACTCAAGTACTTCCCACGATTGATTCTATTCGCAGAATTTGTTGACCTTTTTAGTGCGGAACTCTTTTTATAGTACTGATATACGTCATCCTTTTAGTGCCTATGAACTTGTGATAAGGTGCCATTGTGTATGATATCTTGATATTGCTAGTTTATGGCTGAGGAGCCGTAAATAAGTTCACGAGAGGAAATGGGAATAGCAAGGTCGTAGGTTGAACGTACTCATTTTTTTACTTGTTTATGTTTCCGTGTAGTTGTTGGCTGAAATTGGGCCAATGATCTTCTTTTTATTGTGATTCTAGTCGGTTTTCTCGGAGTCGGTAAAGAAATATATCAAAATAACCACAATCCACGGAGTGAATAAGTTTTTATTAAAAAAAAATTTGTTTTATAGATTTGAGCTTCTAAAAAGAAAAACTAAAGCATTGTCGATTCTAGAATCAGACTCAATCTCATGCGGCTTTCTCTTCAGAACTACGAGACCGAGCAGAAACAATACTGTTGACGGTAACTATAATCTATGTACTAAAGGAATAATGAGTAGAATAATATCTCGTACTTATACAAATTTTAAATTGTACCCGTATAAATGTAATTGTTGGCTTTTCATTTCAGAGATAGACAAGTAGTTGTAGTTGTTTAAATGAATTAGGTAAAGTTTTCTTGTTTCCCGTCGTACTGAGTGCGCTAATATAGTTATGCAGGAACTGCGTACAAACAGTTATCTCAGATGTCTTCAGGCTACTTGCTGAACATGGGATTATGCTTGTTTGAGTTTATACATAGTACCTACCCTAAACATAATAATATATATGTGTGTGTTGTGCACGTCTCTGCTTAGGCGCTTAGTATGCAACGACGGAGCGATGTAGCTATACCATGTACTTATTTTAGTTTACCCGCGTAACATGATGAATTTACATTTCGAAGTTGGATTTACCTGTAACAAATGAGAAACATTATTACACTCACAGCGAAATGAGTTTTTAATTTTGATGAACAACTTTAAAAATGTCACAACAGGCTGGTCAGTCTCAACATTGTGATACTCGTATTTAATACGTAGGTATCTTTAATTCGCTAAGTGAATATTTAATTTGTTAGTCGCAAACTGCCACTTTATTTATCGGATAGTCTGTTCGTAAGTGCTGAAACCGGCACTTAATCTAATAAAAAGTTCGAAATTGAATGAAATGAATTAATGTAAATTTAGTTATCAGCTTCATTGGGGTTAGGGGTCGACCTCGAGGGAAAAGGCTAACATGATGATTATAGAACTAATTAAAACCTTTTGATTGTGCCACTCGTCAAGTTGGAGGGAAGGGCCCACGATTTATACCGGGTTAAAACAATTTGCGGGATGTTTGGTTTCTGTTAACTGACACTTGCAACCACAGATGTTTTCATACTTAAGTTTTGTAGAGCAACAACTTTTTGTGGCGAAGTTGGTAACAGTTGCAGACTGTTGTAAATTATAACCTTATGTAGGCTTTTAGTGCGAGTATAACATAGCAGGAAATATAATAAGATAAAACAATTTTAAATCAAGACAACAAGCGTAGCGAAATGGTAATTATGACAATGATTTTGTTCTAATGAGATATCAAAAGTTACTTCTAACAGGTATTTACAAAAGCTTTTTAATAAAAAGACATGCCATCAAAAACATTCTGTAAAAACCTCAAGTCTCGCCGTAAAAAGATGTGAGATCTATATAATACCAAGTCGATTAATCTATTTAGTCTCTACTTAAAGGACCTTCTGTCTTAAGTTATTACGTATGTTATTATCATGCCAATTAAAAAAAAAATACCTCTTAAACAAATAGCCCGACCTGGTCATCGCATGATTTGATTATTTGTATGTATCACACTACACAGCACGATGAGAAGTTAATGCTCCTGAAATGTTAATGGCGAATTTGTGTTTTCTTGCGATGACCAAGTCGATCTATTTGTTTTAAAGGTATTTTTTTTAATTGGCATGATAATAACATACGTAATAACTTAAGACAGAAGGTCCTTTAAGTAGAGACTAAATAGATTAATCGACTTGGTATTATATAGATCTCACATCTTTTTACGGCGAGACTTGAGGTTTTTACAGAATGTTTTTGATGGCATCTCACTTCTTTTTGTAGAGCGAACATAAGTCCAATTTGTATGGAAAGACGTTTTTTTTTCATAATTCAACATATTTTCCTATGGGAACGTTGTTCAGTTTCATGGGCTAAACACCCTTACCCACCCTATACCCCCTCCCGTTATGCCTCATATAGTAGGTACCTATTTACACCTATTTATTTTATTTTCTACAGTAATAATAATTCATTAACTGCAAATGTAACCTTGTAATCTTATACATTTATATGGGATTACAAAGTTATTGTTGCAGTTGGTTTATTTAGAAAACTGGACCGAAATTAGAAAATATTAAATTTTTCCCATGATTAAGACACTAAACCCTATTTGTGTTCTAAATTTTAAGCTTCTAAGTCTACTAGAAGTACCTTAGACTTTTGATGATCGGTGAGTCAGTGAGTCAGTGAATCAGTGAGTGACAAAATTCAAAATTTTACCAAGTTGTCATTCTTAAACTACTGGTTCAAATTGACTGAAATTTTAAATATACCGTGTTAATACAATGACTGATTAGTTGCTGAAAATCCAGGCTTCTTGTTTTATCCACAACGAAATTATAGGGGTGTCAAAAATAGCCCGAATTGCTTCGAGAAAAGTATGTTACGGCCGTGCCGCTTTTTTTTTGCTCGACTTGCGGGGGCACTTCCGTGCCCCCAGATATATTCTGATTACAAAGTTGCCGCATCTCTTTGTATCGCAGTAAACAATATTGTACTACACAATACAATTTGGCTACGCATAACGGTCAATACGAAATGAGTGCACAATGCACATACACAGCGCGAGTTGTATCCTGTATCAGTTTAATGGCGCAGAAGTAGCTTAATGATCGCTCAGCGTCGCAATTTGGCAACTAAGAGCAACCAGTCTGCATTAACCCACAAGGCTCAATCGACTGAACCTCTGACCTGTATTTTGTATATCCTTTTATTCCATTCAACCATTTTTTTAATACGTTTGTGTGTGGATGATACAATTTCCTTTTATGCCAAATATACGAGATTTATTCCCACCAATTGGACGTTGTGTTAAAAAAATACTGCGGCCTGAGTATGTTTTATGACACTTAAACGTGTGTGGGCTTTATGTACCTGTGATCATTCGTGTTTAAGGAGATATTGATCATGTGTATTTTAGGATTTTTTTATTTTAGTTACAAAATATCAAAACTATGTACTTAAAATCTTTCTGTAACAAAGAACCGCTTTAGAACAGATTCATTCTTTACCAACTATTCTATATAGAAATGTAGGGATGATATTTGAATATTATTTGGCTTCAGAATTCATGCGAAATTTATAGCAAGTTGACAAAACGTGTTACGAATGCTCAAATCTATATTAAAATGAGCACATAGTTTTCTCTACAGAATACATTCGATAGAAGGCCACGGGGCACGGGGAAGCGAGACAATAAATAAAATTTAACGTATCTCCTGAGGCTAGCACTTGTTTTATTATTCCAAGCTTTCAGTGAAAACTCACGTTCCGTTTTTATAGAATTCAATACAATGTAAAGGAGACAATTTGAAGAATAATTTGACTCTACATTCAGCTAGAAACAGCTGTGAAATTCTGAAATAATTTATAGATAAATGGATTTCGATACGACATGAAACAGGAAAGATTTTCACACAGTTTTATCGTAAAGGAAAATACTTCTCCGTCAGGTTTTGTGAATGTCGTGAGAGAATAAAAGATTATGTCACTCAAACGGGCAACAGTGGGTTGTATCGGGATGCGATCATTAATCTGTAGCGAATCGTAGGATTAGTGTAATACCCCAGAATCATTTGTTACAGCGTCCTGTAATACACTATGCTTGCTAGTAAATAATTGATTTATTGGATACTAAGTAAACATTGCTAAAATAAAATTGATACATTTATTATATAAGTATTGATTTTATTCGAGAAAATTTAAGTAAAAAACTTAGGGTTATTCTGTAGCATCAAAACGCATAATTATTTTCTATCACTAGAGTGATTATCAAATGTATCCCACCGAATGCAAGTAAACCAGAAAGTCCGTAGGAAACAGATGAATTCCTCTCGGATTATCTTCTCATAAACATTCAGATTGAACGCGATAATTACGAATCGTCACAGATCTGTTAATTTCAGTCTCGCCGTTTGAAAGCTTCTTGGAATTCAGGTAAGACTTGTTTATTTAATACACGAATGGTCTAACACCGTTTCAGGGTTGTCTTTCATAAAAGTTTACTTCAAGTATTTGAAAAAACGAATCCAATAAATGGTGGTATTTGTAATACTCGTATTTTATAATACACCTTTCATTTAAAATATTTGTGCCCTTTACTATTGATTTCACAATATACCTCGTTATTACTTGTTAAAGAATTCCATTGAAGAATAACTTCAATGTGGGTGTTTATAATTAGACGTTGTTAACTCGAAAAAATGATGGAGTAAGTGGACTTGTCATGATTTGAACTTTAACCTTTCAATAAGTCCACGCCTTGGGTCTATTGTCGCTTCAATTGCGTTTTGATTAAGTGCTTCTCAGAATTAGTATTAAACTTCCTTATAACAAATGTCTATATTTTTATTTCTCCCTAGAGTATGTGCAAATGGTACAGACTAAATGAACACTGAGAAAATATGTGTTTGTCACGTGACCAGCTTCAGAAATTCTGCAATTGTAGTAATAATTTACTTTGAGGTACTTACTATTTAGGAAATGGTACTATTTTGCTCCTAATATTATCTTTGAAGAAAACATTTATCAAGTTAAAAAACAGAATTAAGCGTATCTAATAAATATATTTACATAATAATATATCAGGTATCTATGCTTCGCCTAATGACAATATGTAAAATGTTGTCTATTTTTTAATGTTCTTATATTACAATATATTGAAAAGCTTAAGAAATAGCTTAGAAATAAGTAGGTGATCTTGAGCACTCACAACATACGGCCTGCACATGCAGACGTGGAGAGAGATTGGCTTTTACCTCTCCCACATATTCTTGTAAAACTTGAAGGTATAAATCAAAGCGGACGGCCTCGTACATCCTGCAGCCCTGAACATTTGACTATTCACGTGAACTATCCAGTACGAATTCTGGCCACGTCTGTTAATCAAGTGGGTATTTTAGGGCGGGCCCGTGCATACTTAATGAAATAATTTGCATAATCTTCGTTTGTTACCCCAGGATTGGTTATACGCCGGGAGTTGCACCAGAGTTTGTTATACGAAAACAATGTTTAATTGTTGTTTTATCTCATTCGTTTCCCCGAACAACTCGCAACTTAATTTAGTTTTATTCATAAGGTGTAATCTTGATCTCAACGCCACGCTTCAGACCGGTTTTATATTACGTAATTTCTATGTAAAAGTTTTTTTTTCTTTTATTTCACTGCGAGAAAATTACGTGGACAAAGCAAGTGTAGTGCCGCAAAATAAAACTTCGCTAAAGTAATTAACGTTTTAATGTTTGAAAGTTAGTAGTTTTACTAGTGCTCACAAGATAAAAGCAACTAGGTTTACGTTAATACTTCTTTTATTGCGCATGTTTTATTGCATTTTAAAAGTAAGTTGACGTTTTATTTTTCTTTAGCTAGGATACGTCCAGAAAATGAGAGGAGCTCAACTAAATAAAAAATTCGTGAAGCGTAATACCGCATTATCACTTTTTTGCATTTGGCAGTTAAAAATTTATATTAACAAAAATATCATCATGAGGAAATGAAAATATCCTTCTGCTACCTTGACTTACCGAAACACGCAAACGCTGTCAATCTTTTGATCGAATTAGCTACACCTCTAATAAACAAACTGTTACCAACAACAGCTCAAATCAATAACCCACTGAACTATCCATATCGAGCCTAAAAGCAGCTTAAACAAGTATAAATCTATTTGCAGTCACATTGCTGGTCGGAACGGCTGCAACATCAAACACGGAGGGGTGACGCAGCAATGAATGTCGAGCATAAATTACCCACCGCCTCTGATATGTGGCACTCGACCGCTGGTAACACTAAGTAATGGCTTTTAAGCGCAATACTCGTGGATTTTACGGACATTGGTTAAGCTAATTAGTTTAGGCACGAAATGTTTCATTAAGTGGAGATTTGGTCTGAAGTGTTGGGTTTGCTTTGATTTTATAGCTACGTGTGGCTTAAGTACTCCTTTTATGTGTTAGCTGGTGAATTCAGTCTTTGTAAGCTGGATTTAAGCGTTTCAGTAAGAGCTAATTATCAAGATTAGTGTAGTCATCGCCTTCGTTTTAGATTGTTCATGTTCTCTCCGTTCAAATAGTTCCTAATTTACTGAGTTGTAAATTAACTTTTATGGCTAGTTTTGCTAGCTCTAGAAAAATGTTTGTTTAGGTATATATTACTACGTGTCATGGTTGTACGAATCTCGGTATCCGGTATCCGGTAGACCTATCTTTAGATTCGTAGATAATTCTTCTTCATTAAAAATACTAGTACAGTAAGAAATTACAATTGTGACAAAGTGTGCGTAGATAGACTTGAATAAATAGTTTCAAATATAACAGGTAAGTAATATCCTTACAGTCGTTACTTCGGACAAGTAAATAAACAACAGAGAGGAGGCTTCCAACTATTCGCAGCTACTGAGCAACGAATAGTTTTTGAGTTCCGCGCCGAAAACGTAAAAACAATTTCTAAATGGATTTCCGGTTCCCGGTGGTCCATTTGAACTGTTTCAACATACAACTACCAGTAACAAAGTAGTTTAGCTAACCTTATAAACGAAACTATTTATTTGAAATGTTCGCTATGACTGTAAAATGGTGAAAAATTCCAAAATAACGTGTTTGCAATAAATAACAGTTGTTTTTGTTCATTTTGTTCCATCACTCGTAGCGCTACATGAACAAAACATGTTGGCAATGAAAATAAAAAAAGTTTCTCGTCATTTGTCGATGTATGGGCGCATGAAAATATTTTTTAATTGTCACATGTCAAGTTGTGAGGGAAACCAAAGTACATTTTTATGAAAATATAAGGAGTGAAATATTTACCACATGTCATAAATAAAGATTCCAATATATATTATTAAATAATAACATTACTGTCGATATAGTGATGTCAAGCGATCGTGCTGATAAATCGTGCGATTCAGAATATATTCTCATTTTCAAGTTTGAGCTCCAAGAAAAGGCAAAAATAGATCAATCGTGTTTCCATGCAGGTAAAGTTGCTACGTCACCTAGGTTACCATTTTGAGATCTCAGATAACTGGAGAAAGAAATATATAGGTCCCTTACGCTTGAAACGGTTTATAAATATTTAAAAAACATCGTTTTAATATTAGAATATTCCAAGTGTCGAAGCTAACTAAAATAAAGTAAGCCACTAACCCCTGGTTTCTGAGGTACATATATTTAACGGTAGTTTATCTATTCAGTACCGTTTAAACTCATACAAAAAAAACGCTATTGAATAGATAAACTACCGTTAAATTAACTCAGAAACCGGGCATGAAACATGTATTATAAGCAAAAGTTACCCATTTACATTCATAATCATGTTATTGTTACTATCAACGACTTCCGTGGGCTACAGATAACTCTCTACTGCTCTGGTTTTCAACAGTACTCTTCTGCTCCATTTTATTCCAGTCTGCATACCCCACGAGTATAAAAAGTAAAGTTACATAAACCTATGGGAGTAGCAAGTTAATCAGAAAGGTTCGAGTGCGCTAACGAAGAGAATGCACGAGGTAGATTAATGGGCGGAGTTGAAGAAGTGTGCATGTGCGTTTGAAACTGACTTGATTTATTCCTACGAGCATTCAACTAGGTGCAGGAGATCTATGAAGTACCTGAAAGTTATGATTAAATCAAAATTACTACCTTCTACGTTATTTAAGCTTAACTTAAGCCGAATCAGTTTTGTAATTTCTTTGTTTTAAAATAACGACAAACACACTTTCAAATCTATACTAATATTATAAAGTTGAAGAGTTTGTTTGTTTGATTGTTTGTTTGATTGTTTGATTGTTTGATTGTTTGATTGTTTGATTGTTTGATTGTTTGATTGTTTGATTGTTTGATTGTTTGATTGTTTGATTGTTTGATTGTTTGATTGTTTGATTGTTTGTTTGTTTGTTTGTTTGAACGCGCTAATCTCAGGAACTACTGGTCCGATTTGAAAAAAAATTTCTGTGTTAGATGGCCCATTTATCGAGGAAGGCTATAGGCTATATAACATTACGTTGTGGTCATTAGGAGCGGAGTAGCAACGAAAAATGTTACAAAAACGGGGCAAATTTTGACCCATTCTCTTAGGTAACGCAAGCGAATTGCGCGGGTCAGCTAGAGAACAATAAGTATGAATAAAAATTTAAGTGTAAATAACTGTAAGTATCTAAATAAATTAATGCAAAAATAAATCAGTTAAAGCAAAGCTTGAGTACTTCATACATTTTTAACAAAGAGTCTGGTAGCGGTGAATTATTGCAACTACATTTTAGGTACTAGTTACCAAGTCCCGAGTAAGCTTACGGCTTTACATACACAATTAACAACTTCACATCGCTGAAAATTATCCACACAAAGTCCAATATTAGACATTAAACATTCGTTAGCTAGACTTTCAACCTACGAAAGCCTAAATAAATAATGTACATTATTATAATATTCTTTTCAAGAATAAGTAAACAATAAATAATTTAAAAACATTATTCAGTCTAGATTACATTTAAATAGGGCATCAATATCGCTGTTTTGAGAACAAACTTTGCGAACACTTGCTAAACATTGTTTACGTTTTATTTACAAAATAAATTGAATGGATTTGAGATAGATATCAGCAACAATGTTACGGTCACGTCGTGTTGTACTGGCGAGTGCTTGAACATAGCGAAATGTAAAACTTAGAATAAACTGAATGTTTATGCGGTAGAGTAGAGACTAATATGGTGGCGAATTACGTGTGAAGCAAAAAGGATGATTATGGCGTCTACTATACCAATAGAGAACCATTTGTAGGGAATGTATTATCAAAAACAATTGGTCTCTCCAATACTGAATGACTAAGAAATTAATATATTATACATACATTGTATAGTAGTCCAGATCGATAGTACCAATAGTATAACTTTTTACCATTTTGATATTAATTACGTGGTTTTCTATTTTCAGGAAATGTCTGTGCTGGAGGCAAGCATGATGCATAATACAGACAAGAAGAGGGATAATTAATAAAAATATAATTATATAATTATGGGTGGCAAATTACAACTTGCTTATTGGTCATACTTAGTAATACATATGTAGTATTTGTAGTATCTGTGTGGTGTTTTGAACAAAGACTTTGCAAAATGCAACTATGTGTGCATGTATATGTCTGAGGTTTGCCGTAACCCCAATTTTATACCTGTCTAACTGTTACAAATTCTGATATCAGACGTGTATTGTCCTCTCAGCTCTCCTTCTACAGCGAACTTTCAAATCGATTTAGTTTGTACGAGTATATTCAATATCAGACAAGATCTTAATGTTGTTTCTCTCATAGTTATATGTTTCTCTTAGAACCACAGGCTGCCTTTATATCAAAGGTAACCTGACATTCGTCATTAGTATTAATGAAAGGTTTCTAGGATGAAACGCTCCGTCGGTCTTTGCATCCAAATTGAGAGAGCGCTAATTTTGTTTATGCTTTTGACTTGAGGTAGAAGCTGGTTTCTTATCAAATATATTTTCTTTTAAATTTTAGGTTATTGCAGTCCTCTGCTGAACAATCTGGACATAAATCTCTCACTATTTTTGCTGTAAAATCCGGTGCTTTGCCAACTCGATTCGTGTGGTGAAAATTTTGTTTTTAGCACTATTTTATGTCATATTTAGCGTTGAATAAAAATCCAGTGTCTTTCTTATCTGACTGATTTTATAATTCACAAGATCATGAGTATATGCACAATTGTACATACTCACAGACTCAGAGGCGTATACAATAAGTGTACGAGCCTAATTTGTATTCAATCCCGAAGACTTAATAGAGTAACAAATATCCGTCCATTCATCAAAACTTACGTGATACGTGAGTCGTTTATACACAGAGAAGTAAGTCACGAAACCAGAGGCTTTCAATCTGTTTTTATTGTTTCCCCACAAGCCCGCAATAAGCTTTATTTACTTAAGGGTCTGTTTTGTGGCCGTTTGTTTCAATTAAGGCAATTTCACGGTCACGCTACTTAGATCTACAGAGCTTACACATAAATAAAACGAATTTCAACTATAATTTCGCTATTTGATGATTTTATCTTGGAAAGGGGCACAAGAATTTATTGTCTTTGAGGTATTTGGGGCCTTAACATTACAATAATAATAAAATATTGAAATTTTTGTTTCGTAAAATTAAACACACATAATGATTTAAACCATGCTAATCGTGAGATGGAGCGTCTGAGCTTATTCTTATTATAGTTAAAACTATTTTCTAAATGTGTACTAGTAATTATATAGAGATAGTATCATTAGATAGTGCCCTGAGATGTAACCTACAAAGGGATATCGGTGTAACACCAGGTTAACACTTCCCACAAAATACCGTTGATGTAATGTTTTGCTTTCAAAATGTGGGTCTTCCACATTAACAACGTTTCTATCCACAAACATTTAATTTACCGTACTGCGTGTTTTCTTTTCATCATTGTTTTAGAATGGTCATCGTTACACGTTTAATCTCACATCAAGTAGGCGATCCTAAACTAAAAAAATACTGTTTCAATATTGGTGTGTTCCTTGATATTTATCAAAGTAAATTGTTTCCTTGTTTGTGTCGGGTCATCGCTGATGTACATTTTAATAACATTTTACTTTTAAAATAAACATTCCGTTTCCTGATAATTGTGTTTATTTTACGCGATGTTTACCCATCAGAGGCATCAGTTCAACTTTAAAGGCATTTTTATACGGTCAGCCATTTTACAAAATTAAAGTAATTAACTTGATGAAGAAATAATGTAAACAGTTTTGTATGAAAATTTAACATTTTCATTTAACAAAACGTAAACGCTTTGAAATGAACATCGACACGTTTATTACGCTTTTGAGCGAAATAATTATGTGGGATTTTTGTTTGTGTTACAATTATTTTAGAGCCTTGCTATTAAGAGCTAAAATAAATATTTGATTATTTATATTTTGTGGTTTGCAGCTTTGAACGTTTTAAACAGAAAAAAAAATTGTTGATTTACGTAAATAAACAAAAAACGTTTTAGGGGCTATTATGATTATAAGAACAAACACTTAAAATGTATACATAATATTATATAACTTTTCTTGTAAGACTATACATGTATGCGACAGTGTTGCACAGGATGCAGAGCTCTAGAGTTTAATTTAGAAACATAATGTGACGTGTATGAAGCACATCTTGAGGATTACACGTCGCATATAGATACCTACATTCAACTTGCACACAGATGTACATGCACGAAATGCTACAACTAATTATTTGGTGCAACCTCTTAGCAACGTCTAAGTTCTTAGTACATGGAACCGACCCACTATGTTGAAACCACGTTGAAACTACTACAACACACTGGACTACTATAACCTACATCTTAAGACCAAGTTAATCGTTCTATATTTATTCCTCTTTAAGTGCTGTCTCACAGAACCTAATATATAGTATTCCATGAAGTAAAGCCGCATATAAGTTTGCTGACGTAGACAGAACTCAAGTGGTCACGTTTGGTTTACGGCGAATATCATTGGGGAATATTTTAATACGAAATGCGGAGGTCATAGATGTTCGATCAGCAGTCTTCTATATTTATGCACGGCATTTCTGAATCAACTTTTCAGGAAGGACACGATTGGACTCGTAAATCTCTAAGTACTTAGAAATTTATTTTAGGAGTAGGTATTATGGAAAATAGGTTCAAAATTTCTATAATTTTTAAACAGAATGTTGCTTGTATGCCAAATTTTGTGGTTATATTATTGTTATAGGACCAGTTTATAAGGACTTTCTTAATTATCTAGAGATCTTTAGAATTCATGAATTCTACTGAAGTTGAGCTGACGCCTAATCAGGAATTACTTTAATTAATTACTATTTCTGACAGTGTACGCAAAGCATAAGTCTTATATACAAAAGTGATAACGGAAACTTGAATAGTAATAAAAACATATATAAAATTATCCTAATGCATTTAATTAAAAGTTCAGTTCAGTACTTACACGCGTAAATAGCAAACTCCATATTCATAACAATATAGTAATGTATATGTACTCTGTAGGCAGTGTAGGCAGTCATAAACGAGTAACGAGAGCCCTCTGTTCATGTTTTGTAAATATTTTAATGGGAAAACTTTATTATTAAAATCCCTCATTCATAATAGTTGCGGCTAAAACAATGGATTTGCGTATGAATGAAAGCTAGTTTATTTTTTAAACTGATGGATTGAAAAAGGAACGCTATTCTACTTTAATCAATTAATTCTTCATAGAGCATGCACACGTACAATTAACTAGCGATTTTGTAGTTGGAAAGGATATTACATTACATATTCATATTCGTGAAATTATTGCGGGATCAATGAATGCACATCAAGCGGTAACATGCCTGGCATTTAGTTCAAAACTACGATAAATAATTTAATTTCACATTTACTCATAATATTCTGTGCAAATATCGTATTTCCCGACAGAAGTTTAAATTATATTTAGGCTAAATTCGTAGCTATGATTACGGTTGTATCAATTTGTGTTTATTTATATATTAGAGAACATTTTGTCAATATAATATTAACAAATCAGTAAAATGCGAATATAAAAGTGATAATCTATAAAAAGCCTAACAAGGAACATATTATTATCATCAACTCTGTACTATTTTTGGTATAATACCACTCCCACATAAAAGCCTGACCATAATAATATAACCTTATAAGTATTGTAATAATCTTTGGAGGCCCATCAAGCTAAAAATAACTGTCAGTATATACTTTGGGAAAGGGTGTATTTCGCCAGATAAACATTTACTGCTAAATGTTGCGAGATACCGAAGGAATTTAGTATTATCTCTCGGCTTCATTTTTTTCTTACATTTAATATTTTCATGTTAAACCGCGGGGACTGGGGATTAAACTTTCTCTCGTAGAAATGTGATCTGCCATATTGTTATGGTAACTGTTAAGAATGATAAACACTCATCGCTCATGTTACAGATATGAGTATATTGCATTACATTGCAAATCCAGACAAATTCTGTCAAAAATATTATTATAAATAGTTGCTTGTGTATTTTTGTAAGCATCAAGGTTTACAACCATAGGAATAATGTAAACATTGAACTATTACCATTTGAGTAAATCCAAAACAAAAATATCTTCTTCCTTAAATTTTACAAATCGAGATTACCGTAAAATTTTCGCTATATCGTCGTCTAAACTCATCACATTCAACAGTTTAATCTCAAATAATATATGTAAGTGTAATCCCGTATATGTCACCAAGTCCATAATGTTTAATTATTCATGCCGTCGGCACACATACTCGGGTATTCCTTGTGTCTGGATAAGTCAACAGTGAAGCCGCAACTAGAACTCATTAACGACTCAAAGGTCATTGGCGGGAGCTTACATTTGATCGATAAACTGTCCTACTTAAACTACGGATACAGTTCCTACTGCAGTTGGGACTAAGTTCAACACACGCTTTGTAATTGCAAACTTTTAAATTGACATTGCGATACACTGCGCTTACTGCTTACATAATTAAAACCTTAATTAACCGAATTAACTCATAATTTCAGTTTTCAATTTCAGTTCAGGAGTGTGTTAAATATAGGTAAAAAAAATGAGGCCCACATATTAACGTCGAGTAAAATTCAGGTAGCGTAATGAAGATTTTTTTTTAAAAACATATTTTTGATGGAAGCCTTTACACGCTATTTGTAAATATTCGTCAGTAAATAAAACATGAATATCTATAAACTTGACGATTGCGGGTTTTTCGATTCTTTGTACAGTTGTGATTTTCGATGCTTTGATATAAAAGGGAAAATTCGGGAAAATATTCACAACACGGCAGTGAAATTAATTCAACATGGGTTTGTATATTGCCAACTTTATTTGACATCCTATTCGACAACTTTGGTAACACCCCAACAAAGCTGACGTTTAAAATATTACCTCTGTAATTGGAACACCACATCGTATCCGCATGTCGAATAGTTGCGGAGAAAATCGCCAGTCCCCTGTGTAAACAAATACGGACGCCACAGTGATTAATACTACGAATTCATATACACAAACATAACACTCTACTATGCCGTTGAAAGGATTTGGCCGATAATGTAAATGTTTGATCACGAAATCAGAAGAAGAAAATGATTTAGTTCAATGCACCTACATTAATAGCAAACTTTCTTTGAAAAGCTATTATATCTATTTAAGCTATATTTTTGTAACGTGTCACCTCTTCTAAGAAGTGTGTCCTAAAGTTATTATTATTTGTAACAAAATATTTCTAAAGAACATTAATTCAAAGAATTTTCATTACTTATTCACTTCTCTAGGGAAACTTCGTATCATGTGTCATCAATATTTTCTAAGAAATAATTAAATAACACATTATTTATTTTGAGGAAAACACAACAATGTTATGATAACAGTATCTTTCCTCAGATTTCCGGAAAATATGAAGTCATTGTCAATAGAATAGGGAAGCGGTTTACTTCGCAATCAATAATCACAAAAAAACATTACGTTTGGTTTTTCATGATCTCGTCAATAGAAAAACGAATAGAACTTTTATTTAAAGACTGACTAAGTATTATTTACCCGTTTTATTGTTTTGACCAACAATTTTAGGTACAGTTCTCTCTGATTTCACCATTAACATTTGGCAATTTTAGATCCCTAAGCATCTGTATTTGTTTGATTGTGCTCTTAACATACTGTATTGAAGCCAAGTTATTGTATCGAAATTCAAATCACGGAAGCTTAAGTATAAAAATTAGCACTGAAATAGGAACCTGGTATTTGTAGAATGTAATAGACCTAAAATTAAAGTAACAGAAATAAGTTCACGCCTGCCCTGTAGCGTACACGTAAAAACTTTGTCCGCTTGCAAAAACTACGACACCTAAATTGAAAGGCTCTCTTTGTCGCGAAGCAATCAGGCCGATGGCAAAGTTGCGGATGTTAAATAGAACAACAGTTTTACAATAAAGTACTGAACGCGATGACTGCTTTGTAAATAAACTTGTAATAGTTTGTTTCTGTTCATAGTCTCGTCTAATGAAGTCCGATTCTTTGCAGTCTACGTTTTACTGTCGAACAAGAAGTGTGAATGGACAAATGTGCCTTTTTTATAGAAAACGAGTATTGGTTTTCCTTTAACATAGTTTTTAAATCACTTTTCCATGCATACTGGAAAATGACAACGTTTTTACGAAAATGGAGAATATTTAAATTTCAGTACTAAGAAATGTTGTTTACAGCGCATAAGCATGTTTCAAACGGTTGGTCCTAAATGTACAGATTTCTCGGTAACAGTGAAGTTTTTTTAATATAACCCTTGCACAAGTCTTGCTTGTTACGAATAATACAATTTTCAGCATTCTATTATTTTGCTATCACAAAATTCAAAACATGAAGTTCATTCTGCTAAGAATCGGTTTATTTAAGTAACAGCAACAAAAAATACAATCAAAGTGGTACAAATACTGAACTATAATACCAATACGTATGATGAATCATAGTGAATATATAAATTAGTTCACAAATCCTTTCTCGATAGATACATTAAATTAGCAGTTACAATAGAAAATGGGATATAAATGAACGTCGTCTAATGAATGGTTTCTCGGAGGGTTATCGACGAAACCGTCCGCCGGGAGCTATGATATTTATATTAATATATGAATATCACGTTTTTATATTACAAGTTTGCTAATAAGAAGTAACTTTATCGAGGCGAGTCGTAATTGAGATGAATTCACAAAGTTTTTTGGTCTCGGCGGATAGAGCCTTATTTACTGTTGTTGTAATGAACTAAGATACTTGTTTAAGAAGAAAGATGAATATTTTTTTCGAGTGTACTCAGCCTTGATGGGTCCTTACGTCCAGTTGCTAATTAGAGATGTTGCATGCGACGTGAAAAAACAGATGTCTGTTGTCTATCTAACAAGAGGCTGGGTTGTTCTTGGTAGTTTTATTAAGAAGTTCTTTTGAAAAAAAATAAAGGGGAAAGAGCTACTAAAATCCCTTATATGGCTTGAGAAAGTCATTGTTCCCAGTTCTACATCATTTATGTTAAAAATAGATTGTATAAAATATAACAAGTTAGTGATACTTATTTGCAATTAAAGTATATTTACGTTTATTTGAATGCGTGAATAAAACATTTCTCACGAAGTTTACATTCATTATTACCTGAATAAACGTCCAAAACTTACCGTAAGAATATTGTTGTGGCCAAGCCAGTAACAAAGTACATTTTTATATCATATTTTTTTTCCGGAATCACAAAAATCTCGTACTAGTGCTGTCTTATTTTGAAAAGATTCGGCAAGTCTCTTTTTATCATCGCTTGTCGTTTAAGAATATCAATTCGCCGATTGTGTAAATTAAGAGTGTAAGAACAATAATAGTTGATATCTTCCTTTCCTTATGATTATCTTATCGATCCTTTATGTCATGACACGCCGACAAAACAAAGATGCTAATGTGAGCAAAGTGATACTTAATATTCGACCAGAAGAGAGTGCAAAATACATGATATGATGAAGATTTAGATACAAATTTTGGAGATGCGAACGGTTAACATAATCCTTGTTTAATAAATTTAATGGATTCACAGGGAGAAACAGGCATGGAGGCGTCTGATAAATAGCCGATGACTCGCATGTTTATAAGCGTATCATGTTCTATACCAATATATTATGTAAGTTGAATATCGGAGGAATATTGAATGATTGTTATTGTTTTGGGCGATATTATTGGTAAATAAGGGATAGTTATGTTATCGGAAGAGTCTTGGTAGAGGGTCATTGGAAATTACGGCGCTTCTTACTCTCCTTTCGCCGTAACAAAGACATTAAAACAACATTAAAAACGACTATTCTTGCAAAATAACAAATCAGACAATAAATATTATAATTCTATCCATAATGCACGAAATAAAGTACCTACGTCGGAGGAATAAACATACTGACAGGTTTTTAGTAGCATAATTTATATCAACGTCTTAAAAATTATGATTTTGTTACAGCTATATCCGTTTATTCTACTAAACCACATCTGAAACTGGATTTTATAACATTGTATTCCAAGCGACTTGATGCTTTGAACAGCTGGAGCCACCTTTCTTGAGGTGTATTTTCTTCGAAATATCCAAAACGCTTATTTACTTGAACACAAACCCGTAACACAAGACCTCGTTCTTGAGCTGTAGTTTCCGTATCTATGCAGTAAACATTTAGTATCGGAGAGAATTCTGCTCAATTTCACGTTATTATTTAACTTCAATGGCTTTGTTAAATGGTTTCAGCGGAACATGAAACTGTGCTAGCTTAAGCTCCAGTATTTAAACATCTTGTTTACATAATAATAGGATTGTTTGCATATTTCTATTCTAGCAAAACAAGTGGTGTTTTAGTTTTTAAATAAAGCTTTAAAGCGACACTCACGGAGCTTTGTTTCGGCTTTCATGGAGTAGGACAAAGCAAGACGGTAGTTTGGACTTGAACTTTAGTTTGTATTAGACGAGGACGATGTTTAGTTTAAAGTAATTGTCGAACTGGTTCACGGAACTAAATGTGTGGGTAGCTTGACGGTTGTTTTAATAACCGGGAACCGTAATCGAGCCTAATAAAAAGATATACAAGGAATCTAAAACATTTTTTTTAACATTAAGAGCTTACTTTTGACAAACGCAACAATGTTTGTGACTTTGTATCTGTAATCTAACCTATGATTAATTCTGGCCAGTTTCTCTCTTCTCTGAACAAAATAGTTTATGTCGTATTTGAGGCCAAGAACCCGCTCTTTAATATTGTAAAGGAATCCCTCTGAGAAGTGTATCAAACACGTACTAAAAAGAAAAAAAAACGCATAATTTCGATATGTCCTGCTATATTAATATTGGCATTTGAGGCTTTTCACAGAAAATGGATCAGGATAGTAACAGTACAAAAGTTAATGTTCAAACTACTCCTCCGATTAACTATTAGTCAGGTTGCTAACGATACCACCGAGGGGCCATGAAGTAAGCGACTCAGTGCAATTAAAATGTACTCAAACTCTCTGGAGTTCGTCGAGATATTAATGGCAGTACGTTTTCGTTTAAGCTAATTAAAAGTGCTTTTACCGTATACATTTGTTGAGTAGATGTGCCAAATTGTTGCTTCCGTGTAGATCGCACTATCGCAGTGCTTAACAATGTAACTGAGATTAAATTCTAGTGTGGTAGCCTTTTATAAATAAACATGTATCTTGAGTCTTTCAGTAGCTATCTAGATTAGCTACATTAACAACTACTTCTTTAGATATTAGCTAATTCTTATTAGACCTAAAGAACTAAAAATAAATTATTTTTGTTAATTGTGTATGCATAACTTTTAATGATCTCGATAATATAATAATTATACTCAAAACTGTATCCAAACAGGTGGTAAATTTTAATAGCTTTGAATAATTTTTCGGTGTACATGCAAAATAGAGTTGAAATAATTTGTTTTATATTAATGGCACGCATTAAAATGAGGGTCAAATATTTATGTACAAATTAATATTTAATTATGATAGTAATATAACTACGGATATGAATTGGAATACCTGTGGTTTTAGTCGATGGCTTTCATTTATTTACCATACCACAAAGGAATTTATAGATGAGGATTTAATTATTTAATGTAGTACTGGAAAAATGTTTTGAAAAGAATATCATTTACTTCGCCTGCGTGGGTTTGGTTTAACGTGGGACGTCGACGGTACTCTGGCATCACTGCTTATTAACATTAAAGTACATGTTTTTGTGTAGGTGTACCATGATATCGAATGCATACTCATTAAAGCACTGAAACATTCAGCACAAATACTATTAGGTGGTCTCTCTAAGATGGAGCACCCGCGTCAAGAGTTGCTTATTGATCGTTTGCTAACTGATGAACGAAGCTGACTACGAATGCCGAAGTATGAAAGTCAAACTTAACCATGTAATAATAAAAAAGCACCTTTGGTAACGACCTTTTATATTTACGATTATTAAAGCAATTAAACTACTAAAACGTAGCATTACAGTCTACTCTAAATAGGGCGATGCCTTCACATTATCGCTCTTAATTAATATGCACTGTCCATAGTAAGGCACTCCGGCTACCTCGTAATAAGTTAAAGGAACAGCCATTTGTCTTTAATCCACACTAACTGCTGTTAAATCAATAAGTAATCAACGGGAATTACTTTGTAAACGAGCCTGTTTATTTCTTTAACACTGTTTTGGTGTAGGGAAGGAAAGATATATTGTGTAGGCATCTCGGTAGCTAAATAATTTATTATAGCAGGTATCTCTGGTCACAATTACAGAAAAAATAGTACAAGTTTATTCAAATACAAAGTCTCCTCAGTAGAGTTTGAGTTCTTTCGCTAAAAATAATTTCTAAAAACGCTGACTTAAGAAACCTCAAAAGAAACAAAAATCAGTTAAGAGTCACGACCCAAAAGCGATTTCTAATCAAAAAAACTAACAATACTTGAAGGAACAACTAAGTAATTAAATGCCATTACCTCATTGAATTGAAATTAGCTCCTTGCCGTATTGGACTTACCGCTAAGTTCAATAGGCCTGAACTTAGACCTTTTGATCGTCAATCAATGTCTCGTAGGACTATTGTTGCGTCAAGTGCTTCAATTATGTCAAGATCGCAGAGAGAGCTTATTGATATATAAACTAATCAACGCTATACTCGTACTATAACCTGATACGATCTCAATTATTACAAAGGGCATCATGATCAAAACATGATGATATGGGTGCATATCTATAATCTACGCGGATTTTAAACAATATAAAATAACTTTAGTAATCCGCTTCTGCCGTGTTGTGGGCAGTTTTCAAAAATTTAATGACTTTTGATATTTCGTACACATGTTAAGATACTTGGATGTTATCTGCAAAATGTAAAGGAAAACTTTATTTCCCGAGTGGATCGATGTCGAATATTTAACATAATAATGCAACATTACTAAAAACGTTTTGTCTACAGCACAATATCACGTATCATCACAAAGTATCATACGTTTTTCTATTTTTAATAAAATAAACACTCTAACGCAAATATTTCATAATACAATAAGTCTAATTACAATGAATTTATATATTTTTCGAAGTGTTATCATGGAGACAAACGCTACAATAAAATAAAATACGCAGCTTTTCTCAGTTCATTTTATTTCTTAGCCAATAATAGGTTTTAGTAAGAAATGTTTTTTTTCTAAGCTTCCGTAGCTAAAGGAGAAACTATTTATTAATATATTTTTATTATCTCGATACCATAATAAAATGTATATTTAAAATTGTATTTATTTGTTCTATTGTTACAAATACGTACTTCTTCAAAAATATAGTAAACCAGCGATTTATCTAAATAATTCTTGGAGCGATCTTCATATTAACAATAAATAGGATCTCGTAAAAGTTTTGTTAAGGCTGAGTTCGCACGTAGTAAATTCTATTCTTATTGGGTTTATTTCTGAAAAATCTGTTCTACTTGATACTGCTGGAAGCGTTTCAGTACAATAAAGTTGTTAAGCTATCGCCGAAGTGTGATAAATCAGGCTGTACGAATACTAAACTTATTTCAAAGCGGACTTGTAACTTACAGCCCGTTTATCCGCACTGTTTTAAAGTCCAAGACTTAATTACAGTATTTTATTAACTAACTTTGGATTGGCTTGCGTCAGATGAAAGTGCTTAAATATTGTGAACTTACAATTTGTTTTTGAGAAAGTGATTTAAGTAAAACCAAGTAGCTTAAAGGTATCGTGGCTTTGCAATAATTTAATTTCAATAATCCGAAAACTGCCGTTATTGAATCACTGAATTTATAAGTTAACAAACGCATTTTCCACTACATTGAGTTTATTGGGTTTTGCATTAAAACGCATTAACATATTTATATAAAGCGTTTTTTTGCACCAATAAGTCATTCGCATTAATTGTAGCAAATAAAACGTTTCCACATAATTAATATTCAGATGTATTGAGCAAATTTTAAATGAAAACTGTAAATGTTTGCATGTTAATGAAATCCATTGAACTTACCTATTATGAGTACAAATATCAAAAGCCGTTTTATATTGCAAGCTCAAACAAAATTAAACTTCCCGGACAATACGCAATTTTATTCCAACCAATGAGTTTCATATTTTCACTGTACGAGGAAAATTTGAACGAGTGAAATCGTTTCATTTCGCTATCGGCATAAGTCTAAAAATGTCGGTATAATCGTTAAACCGTGTTCGTATCGGATGGAAATGCTAATCGTTTTGAATTGGCAATCGGCGACAATTTATAACAAGGGCTAGGAGCTTTCAAGGCAAGCGGGTGGGATAAAACTGATGAGATATTCGTAGTGTTGTGAGCAGTATCTTGTACGTAAGCTGTAATGATGAAGTATCTATTGATGGCCTCCACTCAGCGCTCAGTAACTCACAGAGACACGAGATGGCATGTAAAGAGCTCATATATCTTGTTTCCTATTGATATAGTAGCATCACTAGTCCATTAACCCTACTTGCTTAGTGATTGCGCATTAGTTCGACGTATGTTCGTACCTTCGATGTTTTATTTTTAACAGCCTGCAAATACGCTGTACTCGCTAAAAGGTTTATGCATTTTGCTTTTATTCAATTAATTCGTAGTTTTTTCGATGGACTATCTTTGGAATTTCTAATACGTTATACGTTTTATTGGCGAGTTTGTTTGGTGAAGTTCTGACAGTTTGTGTTAGTTGCAGAAAGTGTTATTCTGTACAGTTTTCGAAGAAAATTTCTGTTGTCTGGAGTTCACAAATGGCATTGCTATAGGTTAAGTGCTAACCCTACTTTATCAGATGAGTTGAAAAACAAATCACTCTAAAAGAATTACATAAATGGAAACATATGTATGTTATTAAACATTATTATGACATTGTTATTAATTTGGAAATATTGACATTTAGAAAGAGCAAGCCGTGAGTTTCTTGCTCTTCTCACGAGCAACAGCTTTTCCGAAACGGTGGGAGATAAAAAATATTTTGACGATTTCAAATACTTGTTAAAGTTTATGAAATAAAGAATATTTGACTTTGACTTTCTTAGCTAAAAAACACATCGAATTGATAAAGTTATCTATGTTAAAGTACGTAATGTTACAGTGTAATTCAACTTTGGATATTTGTCGTTAAATAATCGTAATAATATTGGCAACCTTCGAACAACAGCAGACTATTTATACAGTGCACCCGATGCGCATTTATATTAAAGTTTGTTTGTGTACATAAGTGCAGTACTTTAATAAACTGTAACGAGCACGAACACTGCACTGCTGCAGACAGTTGCTTAGCACCTGCCCGAGTATTCGATATACCGACGTTATAACATTATTGATTTTATTTACTTCAATGCATAATACAAACAGCTAGAAATCTTATAACTAAATAAATAACTTAGATTTAACGACTATGTTATTATTTAGAATTGAATAGTTTTAGGAATGTATAAACGCATAAAATGACTTGATTGAAGAGTGTTAAAAAATAGAGGTCTGGCGTAAACGTAAGAGGCTTATGTCCTACCTATAGAGGTAGAGGAAGGCTGTGTGATTATTTAAAAACACAAAATGCTATTTTTAAAATTGATCGCTTACCGCTCAAATAATATGTATGATTTCTAGATTCACTAAACTTAACAAACCAACTACATTATGCTCTGACCACGAAAATCGTGTTCTATACATTCGCGACACTTGATCGACATAAACAAGTACCTAATACGATACGTTGATTAACAAGCTGATTGAGATCAAAGGAGTAGTAACATAGTCTGAACGTCAAGCAACAAAGGTGTTGATCGCGTAAATCCTTGTACCGTATTAGATATTATCGCGCACACAATCACAGTTTAACAGGCATGCTTGTACTCTCGGACATTACATGTTATGTACGTGTTGGATAAGGATCTATTAATTAGTGCTGATAATGCTTCTGTTGTCAGTTAAGTTGTATAGGTTTCTAATAAGTTCGTCGTATCGATTTAACCATAGGCCGTTTATATTTTGGTAAAATGAGTTCACCAAAAAAACGTTTTCCAGTGAAACGATAACGGGCGCGACTCTGAGCAAAGGTAATGTTTAAGTAAACCATTACGCCATACACACCGTCCTGTATAATGGCCTAATGAGTTTATAAAGTGCCCTTGGTCCATGGGCGGACGCAAACATAGTAAAATCTGTAATTTATTTTAGAAGGGGAAAATGTGAAAAATGTGAGAGGCCGTAAAAGCCCATGCCTTTGCTCCGACCAAAACATAAGCGAAACACAAAATAAAAAACGAAACAAAACAGCTGTTTTACAAAAACTCTTTCTTTGTTGAGCTGTTGACCGGAGAACATCCCGAAATCCCTAAACTTGTGCTAAAGCTCTAACTCAAGTCCTTGGTGAATTGTAATCTTCGTATGTCACCACGCTAACATTGTGTAAAATATGGAGCAGAGGAATGTTTCTGTACTGTGTTCAACATCTACAGAGTAAAGTTTTCTGTATGTTAATATCTTAAAATTAATAATGTTCAATAAAATTTGTAGTGGTTGGATGGTGCACAGATATTTAAAAAACGACGGGGCCACATTATGAACAAAACTTTTCTGTCCATAGTTAATACCTAAGTACTACATTCTTGGCACAGAATAACCTATGACATACTTAAAAATCTTTTTGAGAAGCCTCATTTTTTCCGTAAGCGGGTTCAACGCGCGATGCAATTGTATAATACGAAGGCAACTATTTCCCCAATGCGCAACATGCAGTCCATTGTGCGGACTGAACATAAACAGGAGCTGTTGTGCGTAGTATCTGTTACTAGCTGGACAAATATTTTGTCTGTCAAGTTTATGCAGTGAGCCCATTGTGCAACGTAGAACTATTTGCTATTAATTTTATGTGGATACGCTTTAAAATGGTGGAAACTTTCGTTTATCAGATTATTTTAAAATTAAAAGAGGTGTAACTATCTGAAAGGTTCGGTAGTCTACCCTTTGTTAATCCAAGGACAATGGAAGGTGTAAGAATCGCTTCCCACACCTTCCATTTTCAGGATTCATTTCTGGAATTTTCATTTGAAAGCGAAATCAAACCCTCGCGTCTAGGAATGCCTAGTTATAGAGATGCAATGCTAGATTCTTCTCTAAATATACACTGCTGTACTCTCAGCCCGAACAACGGTAATATTCAAATAGCTGCTGTATTTGTTACTAAGGCATTTAAATTATTTAAAAATTCAAAGTTACAAAGCTAGTTAATATAAGCTCGTTTAGTCAGAGCTACATTTTTATGCTCACATTGTTTTCCAGTAACTGGGTTACCTGTCCGCCACTAAGGGAAATTGGAACGCAACAACACAACTCATGTAGGTTATATCTCCCACCTCAATCATTTACTCGTTATGACGGTATTTCTCTGGATTATTGATTCCTCTCTCAGAATCTCGGGGTGGTGCAGCCTCGATCATAAATATTTATACGTGGCTCCGTTTAAAATTTATGGGAAATATTGATAGAAATACATTTTGGTAAATGATGGTACAAATGACTTTAATTGAAAGTTGCTCATAAATAATAAGCTCTAGTCTTTTTATTTATGAGTAACTTTCAATTTACAGTTGAGAAAAGTCGTTATTATTGTACTAGAGTGCAACTGTAAATAGGGCATTTCGCATTAATACAAGTCTTCAAACTTATTTAACAAAAGGTACAAATATTTCACTGTCAAAATGATGTGGTTCAAAGTTAGGAATGTATTACAAAACGTAGTTACGAAGATAAAAGTATCATAATCTTCAAACACGCGTGTTTAACTTGTCATACAAAATGTGGTACAAAATATACATACATACTCGTAGTTCAAGGAACCTGGTTACTTTGTAAAACCACGTCTCGTCTGTTCACGATAAAAGTATTAGAATTTTGTATAAACTCCAACTATCACACAAGCTCTCTGCTGAAAACGTTATTCTACAAGCACGTTCCAATACAATATACGAGACACGAAACAAAATGTTTGCAAATAAAACACAGATTATTCAAATAACTATTTCAATTGAAAACTGTTTCTTACATTATTTATAGACTAACTTTTGTAATATATGTAAGTGTTGGATTCCTCTTCCTCAATAAACTTTTGCCTGATCGAAACTTAAACCAAAATAGCCTATGCTCTATATAAAGTAATCCTACATCTCATCTTAATTGGTTCAGGAGTTAAGCTGTGAAAGCAGTACAAACCGACATCTACGTAGACTATTAAACCTACCTTCTTTCTACTTTCTGTTAAATTATAGAAGTGGTTAACTTGTTAAATACTTAATCATAAAACTATTATTTGTCTGTTTATCTTTCAATTTTTTCTGTGTCAAACAGTTTTTTCAAAAGCGTCTACTCTATGTAAAAATCCTTAGCTGTGGATTTCGTAAATATAACGATGTAGATAAAATCTTGTGATAAACACACGACGCGAGTCGGCGTCGTGTGTCCCTTTGCTTGAAGTGCTACATTTCTCGCCAGGTAAGCATTTTTCAAGAAAACGAAATATTCTCTGTAGATTTTCTGAGAATATTTTTGATAAGGAATGTTATTAGTATGCATATATCGTACCTATGCATGCTGAAATAATATTTAAAATGTTGGTGCAATTGATGAAATATCTGGATTGTGACTTGCACGGATTAAAGGTAATGGAACGGCTCATAAATCTTCTATATCGGCCGATACAGGCCTTCAACATCTGTACACTTCATGCTGACTATTGCTTAGACTATCGATAGAAATCAATGTTATGTTAGTGCTTTGGATTTATCGAAACTAACTGTAACGCTATCGTATTACTTCTGAATATTTGTGTAGTGAGTATGAATATAGGTCATGTGTATCAAAAAACCTTGTTTTTTTTCTCACCGTTGCACTTTCTTTGATCAGCAAAAACAATTCAATGAAAAACAATTCAGATTTAATTTTAGTGCTGCGACTATATTCGTTATTCGTCGAATTTACCTGGATTAACGAGAAAGTACGTCAGGACAATACAATAAATGATTAACTGGACAAAAAGGAGCATTTTTTGTGCGACGCATATTTTGTAACGGGAACAATGTAAATAATTTAAAAGTTATTAAGTTAAAAGGCTTTGGCGTTGGCGTGTTGCGGTGGCGTCGGCCGCAAGGTCAGCTCTTACCACACGGTACAGGTGGCGAAGACACGCCCCACACTGATTTAGCCCTACTCTAACATCACGTGTGAAACAACATTTTGTTCAAAAAATTACAATCTGAGAACTAATTTCTCATTCCAAAACTAGCCACTAGCCAGTGCATACTAAACTTACTCTGAAGGTATTTTTTATCGCCACTACCATCGTCCATAGTAAAACGTAATTTAATACAGTTGTCTGAAACGTTTCCGTGAAACAAGCGAGGAATTTCGAATTCTTGGTAATAATTAAAACTTCACACTTTGAAAGCGGACGTGATTCGCAATAAAAATTGGATGTTATATTATCGACGAGGTAGTTAACAATATTTTTAATGAAATATACGAAGTTTAATTTTAATAAACATCGTTATTGTAATCGAGGAAGTGACCAAATCACTTAAAGATGTGATAACGGATACACAAACATTGAATACAAAAGTATTTCAAAAACTATACATAAATAGCGTTGACATACAAATAGGTTATCAAAATATTTATTAACGATATATAAAAATAAAGCTGTATATCGCCCGAATTCTATATAACCTAGCCATTATAAGATTAGTATACATAGGCGTATTGGCTAACCTATTGCACGGATCGTTCGACCGTAAGTAACTAACTTCACTGGACAGGATTTAGATGCCTATTGTTGGCATGTCGAGGTTTCGCAGAGCACGCCACGCTGTCAGCACTTGCACGTGGATATCAATATAAGTTTATATAGACAGTAAGGAGATGGACACTTTAGACACAAACCAGTGTGAAGCTGTAGTAAGACACGTTTGAGAAAATAGATGAACAGGAAATTAAAAGGACTTAATGCTAATGGTATCAAGTAAAAATAAAACCCGAGACCCTAAGTGCCAATTTTATGTTACCTCCCGTACAAAGTTTATAAAGTTCAAATTGCCCGGACAAAAATACAATGAAAGCTCTGTTTTTCTTTCCCTAATCGATAACCTAATGTCGCAGACATTAAAAGCTCACCCTAATGTATCTCTGCCTATCTCGAACACCACTACCCAAAAAACAAGTGCCAAAGTACTAGAAAAGGTAATTCGGTGTTATCTTATTTATGTAATTACTCTAGTATTGCAAACATTTGACCGCCGTTACGGACCGTCATTTGTAACATGCCGGACTAACTAAGTTTCCGCATCAAATGCTCCTACACACGGGCCAGAGTTGCGGAAACCAAGCCACAGCAGGCGTTTGAGTATGCGGCCATAAAACAAGAAATAAAATAAAACAAAATGTATGCCTGTTTTTCTGTTTCATACGAATAAATATGGACATTGGGAGGCGAGTAATAAAGTGTGTAAGGGCACGAAAACAGCATTTGGGAAGTCTATAAATTTTCGCTCTGGACACAAACTGCGGGAGGTAGTTGGGATGCTATTTTGCTTATGTCTGCAAACACACCGACCATCCACCGTAATGGGCGCACATGTTATTATTTAAGAAATATTTTGTTTATTCTGACGTAAACACAAAGACACGAAACAAAAATTTACGAGTATTCATGCACAGAGTTTTAGTCTTTAGGAACAGAAGTGAGGAAAAAATGTTTGCCCAAGATAAACAGATAACCTAGTAGTTGGCAGAGACATTTTTTTCGTCGATCTCAAACTTTCATAAGAAGTAAGGATCTCCACTTTGTGAAAGTTAACCGCGAATTTGAGAGCCACAAATTAATAGCATGTAGAACATCAGTATCTACAGCTTATGATTTAATACCGACAACGGCCACAAAATACCAAAATTGTTGCCGAATAACGTTTTAATTGCAAACTCTGAATCTAATAGCAAGTCTTAGATTAAATTGTTGTGGCTCGTAAAGCTAGGCGGGGATCTATTATTGTAATATCTATCTTAAATATAGCTTAGTTCTATAAAATAGATGCTAAGCATAATAATTCTAGCTTTGGTGATACTGTTTAATTGTCATCGCTGTCGAAATGACTATTCAGTGCCTAAATAAAATATTTACACACACCCCCAAGTATTTAACATTTTAATCGTATAACTTATTTAATCTATAATTTTCACAAAAGATAAAATAAATAAATTAAACTCAATATTTTTCATAAACATTTATTAATTAATCATATGAGTTGAAATCCTAATGTCTGACATCTGTAGTAGTGTTTAATTAGTGGTTTTATTCATTTTATGCGTTGGAGCTCAGCAACGTTGAGAGATTTAATACAATTTCCCTATTGTGTAGAATATTTAGCTAAAATACGTTTACGCCAGCAATTTTCGTAACTCTATGATATCCGTCTGGGACTACATACAAAATTCAGGCTAATAAGGCTTTAAGTGTTGTTGGGGAATTAAATTTTACGTTCATTTTCAGTAGTTCCAGCTTCGAATATGTAAAACACACCGATATGAAATTTAATGTACATACTTCGTGCTGGAATAACTTGACATTTTGCACACCGCCGGCTACTAAGTCTGCGTTGTTATATCTATATTTAGTAGTGCTTGCTTCATGAAAACTTGTCGTAGAATCCAACTGTCTGCTGCTAAATTTGTTTCACTGGTGTTGCTAGTAAGAAACTATGTAGATAAAAATATATTGAAATTTGTAGGTGTTTGTAAGTGTAGTTGCGTTTCTTAGTAATGTATTTACTATTTTTTCTTATGGAACTTCATACCAACATTCTATTAGCTGTTCGTTTCATAATAATAATAGAATAGATAAAACATTCGCATTATCAGAAAGACTGAATAAATAAATGTTACGTTTAATTGGAGTGTAACAGTACAGCTTTTATTCTAATTTAGTAATGAACGAAAACATTGTGTCGCGCAACGTTCATTCAGAGCAGAGTCCAATTTTCCACCACTTCAATAAAAAAGCAGCATTCGTCGCCCTCTGATTAAAGCGCAGGTGTCACATTTATGTAAACTCCACTCACCACTATTTTCACCAACTTTAAAATATTTTTACCTTTATATTCGTAATAAGTTTACCCTTAACGTCAGTCTGGCAAATCTGATTCGTTATTCAAAATGTAACATTTTTAATGCTGTGTGCTACGGACCACTCTTGTTTATTCATCCACCAAAAGGTTGACAAATAATTTCTTCTTTGACACAAATTCAAACCTCATTTCAGTTTTCATTTCCTCCCACAATTTGTGTACGACATTAACGAAGAGAAAATAAGTCGAAAACTGTTTATAAACTTTAACACAAAACTAAGTTGACCAAATGTCATGTTGTTTGAACTACACGCTGCCATTTTGCTTTTGTTAAAGTTGGAGTAGACAAAAAGATCTCAAAAGTTTCGCGTCCTTTAGTTTTTCAACTTCCTGTTTCTAGAAGACACGACTTTTCTGCTAAGAAAGGAAACACTTCTTTACTTAAATAACTTAAGTAACTTTTAAGTTAAGAAAACTGCTCTGAATTTTAATATTTTTTTAAGTTTTCCATTTTCGGTGTGGCGCCGCGACTTACAACGTTTTATGCAAAAAAAGTTTTGAATTTATACTTTAAAATAACCAAATGAAGCGATAAGTTTTGACGAGATTTAAAATAGTTCAATTGATTAATTTAAACACACTGAATCAAAATATTTATTGCAATATTGGAAACAAATAAAAATATGAAATAAACAATGAAGTGACGTGTGGGCGTTATAATTTTAGATGTTTTGTGAAACAGTGTGGTTTATAAAAATAGTATTCGGAGAATCAGCAAGTAGTTGGAATCGACCAAATAAATATTCTTTGTTAGTATGAATATTCAATACTGGTACTTAGCGCCTACTTAGCGCTGAAAAAGTTGTCTGTTAACGTTATTGTGCAAGTTGTGAGAAGTCGATAAATAGATAGCACAATGCCTATTGTGGAGTACTTCCCCTTGTCACAAACTTGCGTACAAAGACTTTTCTTTTTAGCTGTACACATACTAATTCCGTGGACGCGTTTCACAAGAAATGTTGCTTGTTGAAAACTTGGAGTTTGAATGTTTTATGTACAGCAGACTCCACAGCTCATAAAAGTTGTATGGTTTTTCATTCTGGTTTGGTATAAAAACGTATTAAATTGTGGTGCTATAATTGTTTTAAATACGATAAAGGTTTGTCTTCTAGTGTTATTTTTGTTTCTGCATCAATCAATGAAATTAATTCTGATAGGTTTATGCTTAGAGAACTTTAAAATTACTTGTGAAAAAAATTGTCTCAATAAAATCGACAAATAAGCATGCAAGCGATAATCGAAATTTAGTCGAACTGTATTTAATACCAACCCTTGTCATTGCACCACCAGAGATGTCCAGAGATGCATCGTTTTAACAAAAAAGCCTTTATTTTTAGTTCATACCCCGCTGCACTAGAGTGTCTTGTTATTTTTGCACATACAAGTTGTGAATGTATGTATAGTGCTAAGTGAAGTGCAGTCAGACCGCGACGCTAACAAGCACTACTGGTGAATTCTAAAACATCAATTGTATACTAAAATGTTACTGGTATTTTGTGAATCGGTGCTCTAGCTTTTGATTTTTGTGAATCGTTTTGGTTCTGTGTGTTAAGTTGGATATTGTGTTTACTTTTATGACTTCGATTTTGTAATGTACGTTTTGAATTCATATTATTTAATGTAAGTAGTTTTTTTGGCTTCGTGATCCTATACATCCATATGTTTCTAATGTTTATATATTTATCCGTAGTTAATAAACTCTAATTTACTAAAATGCTTTTCCGTAAGAACAATATTATTTACTGTAACAAATATTTAAATGCCCTTTCGTAAGAATACTACTGTAACTAAATACATACTATAAGAGGATTCGGAACTTTGTATTAAAAATGTGTAAACAGTTTAATAGTAGGTATAGAACGATAAACGTTTACTTAGTAGTGATAATAGTTAGAAATAGTTTGATAACGAGTTTTAGGAGCCACAGACCTAGTATTATAAAGAGATAAGAGAGTAAGTTTAAGCACCAGATTATAACTGAGAACTTGTTCAATCGAAAAACTCCAATTACATTTTACCCAGATAGAGATTAGTCCGGTTCCTTGAACAGATAGTCGCGTATTGTTAGTTATAAAATACTTTACAGATTATAAATAATTTTGCATAAAATATTATGTAAGTATATTAAAATAAATATATTATTCATAAAAAACCCTTGTTAATTTATTCATAAATTTTTTTTACTATAAACTAAACATAAACAAAGAACTTATGGAAGAAAATAACAATTTGCGTAGCGTGTTATTCCTGCAGAAGTTAAGCAAAATAAATGTAGTTTGACCTACTAGAAGCTTTTGGGAGGCTGAACTTTTTAGCATTCTAAATATAGAGTCGGGAACCTTGAATCTGTTACGATTATAAACATCATTCATAATTATCATCTACACAGTTTCCTTGTCTGTTCTGCCTAGCAAACCCTATTACAGCGGGCCATATAACATGATTGATTTAGCAATAGCCCAGAATAGGAACCATAACATGAAAAGGGCAAGCCTTCCTAACAACAGTCATACGTTTACTCGATACCTATTGGTGATTTTACAGAATGTAACTAAGGTTAGCAAACACTTAGCGAGGTCAGAATAACCTCATTCAAACACGCCTTGCACAAATATTTGTAGTAGCACGGCATTGTGGGGTTAAAACAAATACATATGCCGAATATGTTCCTTAATATATGCTTATAAAGGTGTTTTGAGGATATAAGGCGTACAATTTCAGCTTACGCATTTTCGAGTTTCGTACGCGTTAACATTATTTTGCAGAGCTCTATTTTTCCAGGGAAATTTTCCTAACGTCGCTAATCAAGCTTGAATAAAAGCCTTTTATTTCCGTTCTCCCAATTACGATATGCGTTTGATCGTTATGTAGACCGTGGAAATGTTCCAAGCATTTCACAGGGATTAAAATGTGTTTGTTCTCGACAATATTTTTTTTTTAATAACTTGAATGGTAAAATTGATTTTCTATAATAATAAATCTCTGTGAGCACAAATAAGATATATTTACTTACGTAAAATCCTTAACATAGCCTATGATTTTTATTGCATAAGAAATATTATTTCGTATAGATTTGAACAAGATAATCTTCAGAAATAATAATTATGTTATGAAAGAAATGGATTAACGGTACGTACTCATTTCTCTATACAACTAGATGAGAACGATGTCCTTTCATATTTCATTTTTCTGAGTCATCCTCTCACTGGGATAGAGGGGTTAATAAACTCTCTGACTAATCAGACTGTGACGTCATCATTTAACCGTGCCCTTTGACATTAACGGTGCAGTAGTAAGCACAGTTCTAGCCACTTTATAGGTGCATTATCAAGAGGCTGGTTTATTGCTATTGCTAGGTGATAATACAAGCAATAGTCTAGACCATAGACTATCTGAAAGACAATAATTGTATTTCAGTTTAATACTGTAATTCAATAATGATTTGGGGATTTCCCGTTTAATGGTCGCACGTGATCGGAAATTAGTACATTATTGGGCATTTATAAGCACCTACTTAAACTTATTACACACAAACTACTGATAATATTAAAGCTATACTTGATCTGCTTGTAAATTCTGAAACGATTCTGATTATAATTAGCGGTGTCCTAGTTCATATTGTATGCTACGATTTTTTTATAATAGTGGAATTTAATATTATAGATCTGTGCAAATGATTGAATAACGCCTAAACTATCTATGGTGCTTTAATGTAGCAACCATGGTACTCTCAATATAAATTTCTTGGTCATAAAAGTCTACTAAATAAGCCACCGAGTTACAGATAAGAGAATGCCGATATTTTAAAAATTTAGCTAAGGGACTTGCAAGAAAAGAGTTACTGAACCACTTGCCGCGCTGATTTACACTTTGGTTACATTAATGTGCAAACATCTTAAAACAATTCTAATGTAAATGAAAAAGTTTGTGAGTATGGATTTACCTATGGTCGTTACTCTTTTACGCCAAAACTATAAAAAGATTTATATGCAATTAAGCCCGGAGGAGTCATAGAGGAATCTTCACGCAGACTGAGGGTAGCAGTGCGTTGATTTTTTTTTAAAGAGTAAAGTAAAAGAAAATAGTTAAATAACAGTCACATAACTTTAAAAGAAACGTCAAAATACTTATTCGAAAGAAATTCGTATTCAGCAAGAGTTGAAATATATTAGCACCTGTAAGATTATAATGTAGTTTATCACAAATTCGCTTGGAGTTGCCGTGGAAGTAATTTCTGCTGACAAGTTCCGACTTAAATCAATATTGTCATACAATTAAGATACTCCATAGATTTCCTCTTCGTCTGCGGTGTCTGATTATTATTTACATAACCTGTTTTCCATGAAATACAGTATTTGGTTGATCGTTACACTCATTCTAAAATGTAATAGGTATAGAAAAAGAGTTTAGTAGTATTTGTTTTCCTCGTTAATTAAATTTTCACTATGCTTTAACTGAAAAATATAATTGTATTTATAGTACTTTACAAATCATATTTTAATACGATTTGTAAAGTAACGATATAAGATGTAATAAAGTATGATAATAGTAAATACTCAAAATGTTACTTTATTTTCAAAACTTAAAGCAGTTTAGTTCGAAACTTAATGACAAAAATAGTGTAAAGAATGGCTCTGCTATCTTTCACTTATTTAAAATTTATTCAGTGCAAGTTTCGTTCGAGTCGGATGGCAATAAAACGAAACGGGCTAAAGTGAATTTCCACCGGCCAGCAATGGGCCAGCACACTTTGTTAAGATAAACGTTGCTAGCAAAGTACACATTTTATTGCAATTGGTTTTGATTTTTTGAACCACATTGTAACCAAAAATCGCTCAATGTATTTTTCTATTAGTTTAAAAGAGTTTGAAAGCAAATATGAAGCGGATCTTTGAGACAACTTAAGTGGTAATAACTAACTAGAGCATTAAATTACTACCTCATTAATCCCCAAAATGCAGTAGTTAGTCTATTGCTCGATATTCGCAGCTGTCACAGGATGATTTATAGTGATGTAATTAAAGCAGCTACGTAATTATAGACTCATTACGGAGTTCAAGGAACCACAATAGATTGCCGGCAGTAAACTTATCATTGTTAAAAACTAGAGTTTAACTCACGAAGTTGCAACATTTATCAAAGCATGGCTTAATGGGGCTCTCGGTAAAGTTGATGAACACACCTTATCCCATAGAACTGTTGTTGAGAACCCATTGCGGCAAACAAATGTGTTCATTCATCTTATTCGGAAGGATTAACTACAGCGAAAACAAAACTATAACCACAGCATCAGCGAAAGACGCACGTATCCGCTACAAACTTCGGAAAATACGAATAAGTTTCATATTATAAAGTAGACGTAAAAATTGAATATCGGCTGAAGTTGGCTTGAAGCCAAACCTTAAATACTTGGAATTTAAACAGACGATGATGGTGCCAGCCTCAAAATGATATAAAGCACTCATTCAGTGACACTCCCCTTTCAACGTGACTCTCAAGTGAAATGGAACTTGAAACCGTGCCGATATTAAACGCGTGTGATGGGCGAGGCAGTGAGCCGAGAATCAGCGGGATATATAAATATTTATTGTTTAGATGACGTCATATAAATCAACTTTACGACACCGACTGCGGAAATTTCCTCACTATGTTGCATATCTTATGACAAAGATCTGATTATAGCCGCGTTTATGGGAGACGTGGATGTCTGACTTTCTGAAACGCGCTCAGTCGTTCGGTTTCAGAAACATTTCTTTTAAGTACATGTCTACGTAACTTTGAGTTACAATAACAGTTCTTTAATTAAGCAATATTCGGGCTTCAGGATGTACATTTGGTAATACGACTTACGTAAAAGATTACTTAGTAAGCCAAGTTATGTAACACAAACAATATAGAAGGTTCTTTAAAAAACTAAACAAACCTTTTTTAGTACAAAAGATAAATGGATCGGTACTAACATTAATTTCAATTGCCAACACTATCGTTGAGAAAGACGTTCTGGTTATTTGCCAAATAGGGCCTTGCCAAGAGTAGTATCAGTTTTAACATTACGTGGTGAAGTAAAAAGCTATTGGAGACTATAATAAAGAGCCCGGTTGTCATCAACTGTGACTTTGTAAATATTGCTTTAGTATCAGTGTAGCAATGAAGATAGGTTCAAATGTATATAGAAATATAACTGGCATATTGTTTTCTAACTCTTTAATGCAGTTGCTGTCTTAAAGTGTCATAATATATCAATACAGTTTTTAGATTACCAAAAATTGTATTAAGTACTAAATATAGTATAATGTGATCAAATGAAAGCCACGCAATGAGTTATAGACTACCGCCCAACTCTTAGATAAACACAATCTGCTGTTGATGTAAAAATAAAACGAATTAGCAAAGACTCACGACAAGACTTGCCTCGTCTTTAAAAAATGTAATCACTCAACAGTCTTCTAATTTATATGAAGGATGTTTCCGTCAAGGAAATGAATGTTTCAAATTAATAATGGCTTTTTTAATAAAAAAAATACGCATGTATTGCTATGAAAAGAGTTCACGTAGCTCGTAAATAATAGGACAAAGCCGCTCGTAATGAGAACAAGTGTGCTGAATGCTAATATAAGGTATCTTTTCTTTCTTTTGTGTCAGACGCCGGCAAAGAGTTTGATTGTCGAGACACTACAGCTCAGATGCTGCGACTAATTGAATATGTAAGCGGAAAGGCTATTTGTACGGAGTTAGGAACTGCACAACTTGCTTTATTTAGTTTAGGACGATACACTTATTCAAACAGAAAGAATAGCGTACGACGAAACTAAGAAAAAAACATACAGTACCGTCTTTACATGTTCGCTTAAGTAACCGGATTTAGCGAATCTAAAATCCGTTCTTGTTCTGGTTCGGAGAAAATCCCGAAAGTCGAAGGCCAAAGTAAATCAATCTGAAATTTTCCAGATTCAGACTCTTGATATACCACATCTAAATAAAAATAGTATTTGTATGCTAGTTATTTCGGCTAGCTTTGCTTTGGTTACTACAGCACAGGAAAATAAAAGCATCTTGCACTTCCACAATAATAATTTACAGGCAAAAAGAATCCTGTCTACAATAAAAAACTGGAAACGAAAACTAGTGTATTCATTTCTCATATAGCAAGAATAATAGCAGGCTTAACTTGTAGACCCTACTTAGCATGTTGAAAGAAAGTCAGAAAATAACGGAATTTATAATCTCAGCTCGCTCCCGACCAAAGCCAACTTTGAATTAAGAAAACGGGCGACATAATGAAAACTTTGTGCGCAAAACAGATTGTTATTAAAGAATTAAGCTCCTGTTTAGGTTAAATCGTTTAAGCTATTACGCTAAAATGTTACACGTATTTTGCTATTCGAAACTTAGAAGTTTACCGCACAATGACAGAATTTACGACAGCCTGCTCTGCGGGAACATGTGTTGTACCACGAAACTATCTGAATTTACTTGTGCATTATCATCACAGCTTTAACGATGTGAGTTCACACATAAAAATAGTAGCATTTTCAATTGTGAAAAGTCGTTAATTAACACGCAACCGTTTATGAAAAACGTTTTAATGAATTCTGGAAAATCGTTGTTAAATGCGATGAAACGGGCAAAAATAGTTTGATTTACTTACTATATTTAATTAGTCCCAATTTATTAGTGCTCGCATTAGTTGCTCTCGATAAACATTTGTGCCAAAACTGTGTTCACATCAATAATTCAATGACTGGAATACAAACTCAAAACTATTCCACTAGCTAATGCGATAGAATGTCGTATTATATTTGATTGTCAAATAATAGAACTTGTATTGTAATACAACTACAATTACATTATTATGTTTATTCATAACCACTTTGTATAGTCGTCAAATATGTCGCCGGAGGCTTTACACATGTATCAATATTTCAAATGCTTATAAATCTGTATTCAATATTGAGAGGGTTCGGGAAACCGATATATTATTTGTTTTTACTCAATTTTGTATCTCGTCGTATCAAGTTGAAATAAATTATAGATTTTCATGTGCAAATATTTATTAAAATTTAAATTTGTGATTGCATACAGATATCATTAACTTTTTCAAAAATAAAACACAGCAACTACATGAACACTATGAAATGAATTAATTTTAAGGATTGCTATTGCAAGTATTTAGTGACGTGGTATTCCACGTTACTAAATACGTGAAATACGGCGCTTTCTTTTACAAGTAGCACGACAACACAGCTACGACTGCCCTGACAGTTGCATTTAGCTTTTCTTTTATTTAAATCTCAGTACAATTCTGATGAGTTCCATAAATAAGTCAAGTGGAATCTAATTAAACTGAGCACTGCTCTTCGGAGATAAAAAGTGAATTAAAAATAGCTCTTTTGCATAATGTTTTACAAAGGTCCCTGTATTTCTTTCAAATAGTTTGTGGTTAAACTTTGTTTTGTATTTAATCTGAAAAAATATGCAACTATTGAAAAACGTATTATTATCTATTATTAGGATTACAAGTTTTAAGGGAAACTGGTTTTAGCCTGCTAGCCAATTGGCAGCACTGAAAACCATCGAATCTAGCACCACAAACTGTATTCTATAATATTATAGTCTACTTTCACCGCGCGCTGATTCATATCACCGTTTCGTGGAGAACTTTCGTAGGCATTTCGTCAGCTGCAAACAGTTAGTTTATTGGAAACGCTCCCTTATTTTAAAGTGTATATTCACAAGAGCGACGATCATGTTTCGCATTACCGTCACTCATAATGATGGTGCTCACCACATTAATGCACTCACATGATCCCTTTCCTCCAATTACAGTTTAACGAGGCGAGGTATTCTACGTATTTAAGTCAAAGTGCGGCATAAAAATGTACTGCTTACTGTTTGGTTGAGGGTTGTGGCAATCCGGCAGTTACGTACCTGCGAATAGAGAAAAATATTACAAAGTGAAATAATGATATGGGAATATCCGTATCATAAAATAATTGCGATAGTATTAATAAAAGCAGTCTATTTGTTTGTGTCTCTTAAGATACCTGTACGTGGAGAGTCATATTATATGAAGTTACTTGTGCAGTCGTGTAGCCTAATGAGATATCTTTTTATTCAGTTGTCTTACAAAAAAAAAATATACTAGACTTGAAAATTACTAGTTTATTACTTGGGCGAGTTTCTTAGTAAACCTGGCAATAAATGCCAACTATGATTTAAAATGCTCTCTGAGGCAAGTTGCCTATAAAATATTTATAAAATGTTTGAGATGTTTCTTCGAATATGTAAATTGAATATTTCCCTGCTCAAAATGTAATCCCTTTAAAAGGTTGAGAGCATGGTGTTTTCCGGTAAACTAGGGTGGTTCCATAAAATGGTTGTTTTAATGTTAACTTGCCGTAATAGGTGTTTTGAAGCTTAACCATACTGGTCGTATTTGAAAAAGATTTAGTTATTATATCGCAGCATTTTAATAATTTACCTACTATCGGATACCTTGTTTACAATAACATAAGACTAAGTGTATATTTTTAATGAACCTGATATTCTTCGTCAATTATTATTTTGATTAGGTTTTCCTCAGAGCGCTAGTTACAAACATACCTATAATAATTTATTATCATGATAAGTTAACTAACGCCGGATTCAATTCTAATTAAATGAATTATTAAACAAATATAAAATCAAATTCATTTAAATATTCATTACAATTGTACAAATAAATAGTGGATAAACTTATGAAAGAACTCTTCTAGAACTCTCTTAACCAAAACACCGCTTGATAACAAACAAAGATAATTTGTTTCAAACCACAATCAGACTTTCAAATTCATGAACGGTCCTATCAGTGAAAAATTTGCATAGTTAAAAGAGCCAACCTTAAGGAATTGTAGCAAAAATCTCCAGCATCACCATAACGCAAGATTCCAATCTTCTATTCCAATACGTAAAAAGTTTTACACTCGCAAATCCGAAACGCTATTCCGAGATTCTAAAATAGTTTCCGCTAGAGAAATATGGTTTGACAAACGAAATTCATGCTCGATGTTGGAGGTTCCGAGGTTATATCGGGATGCTCTATAGCCGACAGGTAACACGCTTATCTTTACGGAACCATGCCTCTGTGTAGGTTAGATTGTGAGAGACATTGACAGACACACTGAGCATAACTACATATTACATGAGCACGGTTAAAAATAAACCTTATAGTTGTTTGTAACCAATGAGAGGCGGAAACAGGTTAAACTTTTCTATAATGTGCATTAACACACAACAATATTTTCCTGGATCATTGAAATTGTTGAAAATTTGTCTAAAAATATACTTTATGTAATTAAAATGGTCAAAGTCTTTATACCCCTTGGGATAACGTAACAATATTGAAAATAACCTAAGTACCTTAAAATAGATGTATCTTCCTTTGGCCTTTGCTAGGAGTAACAGTTGAAAACTCAAGCTCCTCAGCGATTATACCACTGAGTAATATTTAGCAGTGCATATTCAGTAAACGGATTTGCAGTCAATTTTGTACCCAATATTAAGTATTCAAAAGGCAGATTCACAGGTAATTTAATTATGCAAAGACTAATATTGAAATGGAACGCAGGTAAAGACAGTGATATAAAAACCAATAGCCTGTATTACACGTAGACAGATCTGCTACTCTTTATGAAGTGGCAAAAACGCTAATTATTGTAGAGTGAGATACTGACGTAGTTACTAACGTTAGGCGTCCCTATATTTGTTGTTGTAATCAAACGAGACATTAATATTCGTTGTACAAAATTAAACTTTAGGTGTTATAGAAGACAGAATTAACATAGATTAAGCATTGAGGGCGTGTATATTATGAAGGTAATTTTTAAAATATTTTGTAAATCTACGAAAATACTGTGTAAAGGTGCTTTCGGCAATCGTTCATGACACATTTTCTCCGGAACACACCGTTCTCTTATTGAGATTCACAATAAAGGAGCACTTCCTCTTGTCAATAACGAACACGACAAGCGATTTGCGGATTCACGTATAACGGATGTTCATTTGAATTTACTGGTCTCGCAATTAGAATCCTGACATCGTCACATGCACATGCATTGTGTTTAAAATGAATGACGTCATTGGCCGCAACTAGCCCGCAACGCGTCCTATAACTAATACTCATATTTGCGCTCAATGACATTGCGTATCCTTTATGAGAATGCTCGTTGTGGAAACTTTAATGAGATACGAGAACCACACGGACTATTCATTGCACTTATTTTTTATTTTGTTAAGGGATAAACATTTATACAGAATTTACACTTGACTTTATAATACTCAAGTGTAATATGTGTAGGTACTTAGTTATTTGACAATTATGTGATCTAAAATCGAAAGCACAATCTGTGTACACCAGTGATATACATTTTTTTTTAATTATTGTTGTTTAATCGTTTATAGGTCATTGCACTCTGAATTCTTTTGCATGTTAAGCCATTTTTGTCTTCACCTTTTTGTTTACCAGTATAATATCCGTAGAATTGTATATCACATTAATTTTCTACTGGACGATGTCAGTTTATCATTAAACGTTTAACAAAATATGTTAATGCGCAAACGCAATTCAGATAGCAGCTTAAGATTTTCACGCGGAACTTCACAAGAAAATCGCGTTTTAAAAACATTTTGATTGGGGCATATTTTTTTATCGGCCTCATTATTCAGATAGGTGGCTGTGTAGAATCGCTTCCCAATCGTTATTAGCCGAGATTAGGCTTGTAACAGCTGCCTTCGGAAGTATCGAAGGAATTATTGCGATTATAGGAAACGGAATACGCTCGGTAAGTAACAAAATCGTTCGCTTATTAAAGCCGATGGCTTTGCCGGTAAAGCAATTAAGCTCCAAATAAGCCTTCAGTAACGTTCAGTCTACCTTTCCGTTTCACAATTACAATTCTTTGATATCGATTAAATGCCTACTCGTCTCAGATTTCCTTGTGAGTTGATTTGCTGACAAAGTTTAAATTCCTGTTTTGACATCTCTATTCCATGAAATTAAAGTCTATTTCAATAACACAAATACATTTTAGGAAATTATTAAATTTCTTCGTGTTACTTTCTAACATTCTTGGAAAGTTTTAATAACTTTTCTGTTTTATTTTACACCTCTTGCGTCCTGAAAAGATTTTAATAAAGCGTAATATTTTGTGGCGGACTTCTGAAAGGGTATTTATACCTTAAGTTTATTAATGAAGATAGGATTAAGGATAAATTGAAAATGTTCGTCTGTCGTGTTTTTAGGCGGTGACAGCAGAGTACTTAAGCCGAGTTGTTGAACTGCGGAAAGTAATCCTTAATTTGAACAGTGTCCTACTTTACGTTTTGAAATAGTTTTAACCAGCTTCAAACGAAGACCGAGGGGTCTTTACTGGGCCAGATCTAATCGCTCTTTTACTTTATTCCGGATAATCATCGCTCGTTAGAGGTTGCCGCTTTAGAAAGATCGAGTATCGAATGCAAAACAGTCGATTAAGGCAGTTGCCTAACATAAATCACATTTATCCTTTTGGGCATGTACAATCCTATGTAAATAACTGTTCTAGAGAATTCACCAAATATGTATCTGGAAATTGATGCATAACTTCGAATAAAATAAAATACAATCATTATCTCATGGACCACAAGAGCTAATGAGACGTCCCGAGCTCAAAATAAAAATATGAGGGCCTACGCTCTTGATACGTACTTATTTACTTCATGTATTATGTATAAATGTGCTCATGTACATAAACAGGCGAAGATAAGAGAAGTGCGATGTGTACACTCGTGTACCGTGTTCGTTAGATCGTGGATGTAAAACTAAATGGTGGTACTAAAAGCGTCTCGTATTTATACAGTGTTGCCGTAGTCTGCCCAACATGTGGGTGTTTATTTATAATAATCACAATTTTGACAATATTTTTTGCATTTTATTTTATTCTTGGTTTTGTAAATGTAATTTGTAATGGCTTGAGTTTAAAAAGTCGCAGATCCTTTTCCTACCTCTATAGATAGCAGTAGCGTAGTTCTCTAGTTATGTCGACTATCGACATCCGACTAGCTATCGAGAAATTTTTAGAATTAAATAGGCAGCTGATACGCGTTGGTTTCAAAAGAACTATACAATTATATTTATGTTCTTTCGAGTAATTTATAATGCCAAACATTTGGTAATTTATAGTATCGAGTTTAGGGAACCGCTCTACCCGTACCTCAATTCTCTACCACTATCGACTATCGACAACCGGTTTGCTATCGACATATTGACATTTAGAATGTTCTGCCAAAAAAGTTTCTACGACGCCCGTCAGACGCGCTGATCAGATTTTCGATATTCGATAGTAATAGAGAATTGACCTACTGCTTTGAATTTTTTACTAACTTGTTATGTCATAAAAGTAGACATAGCTCGAAAAATAAATTGAAATATTATTGTTTTTAATTTTCAACGGTGTCATTGGTAATTTTTGGCAAAATTCGAGCAGTTTTATCAATAGCCTATACAATTTATTTACTGTGCCCACGCGCTTTGTATTCCACTTTCAACGTCGAAAAAGAGACGACAAAAATCTACCGAATGCTTGTAAAATCTACTACCATTTATTTACCTTTTTTATATGGATATATTGACAAAAGCGTCAGTTCCAGTAGATTTATAGTGAATTGTACGGGTGTAGGTTTTATATGGTTTCGATGCAGCGCGGTGCACTTGCTCGCAGGCAAGGCGGGGCGAAGCGACATTACTCATAATTGCCCGCTTTTGACTTCACAACCGTATTAAACACGTTTAAATTGAAACCTTTTTGCTACTATTAATATTCTTACTTAATTGAGGAAGTTAGGTAGTCGAGATTTTATTGAATGCAAATTGAAGAATTATTATTATTAAAGTAAGAAGAATATTGGTGCTATGATGAGTAGACACTAGCAGTTTATGAAAATAAGAATACATATTTTATGGATTTTATCATTATGTTTTCTCTGAAAGATAACTTCCCCAGACAAGCAAATAAACATACATTTTTATTTTAAGAAAAAAAATATTTAAGATATCATACACCGATTTCGGTACATCAAACCAATAAAATATTAGGCATATTTGGTAGTAGTTTTTTAACCGAAGAAGTTTTATAATCTAACACAATGTTTTTAGTCTAGAAAATGAAATATTTAAAACGTTGTATTTTCTGAGAATGTGATCCTGAGCGTATAAGTATGTCAACTTATGACATTATTCCGTATAAAATTTCCGAGAAAACCACAATTTCATCTAGTTCCTCACTAGCTTACGTTTCCGAGTTGTTTTAATAGCGCTGATTAGAATAACATGCCTCACCAATGTTAAAATAGACTAGAATTTATTTTTTAAAGTGAGTGGGCGTAGCGTAATTACGGTTGGTTAGAAAGTTCTAAAAGTTCCACTACAGTATAATAGACAGTCGGCGTACCTAGTTCTAAATGATAAGTACTCGTATCTTGGCGAACTTTTAAAGCTTGCGTGGGATGGGAGGGTTCAAAGTATTTTTATCTATCCTTAAAGTCTTTTTGCTATTTTTATATTCTATTCGACCAGAACATTCGAGGGGGTAGCCAATTTAAGGAGGTTCTATTGAAGTTGAACCGCTCGCAATGGGATTCAAACAAAGAAACGTTTCAAAACCCGTTCAGCTCGAGCACCCAAAGGGACCTTCCGCAGCGACTGCGACTCCGACTCCTATTGAACAAAACTCAGTTTAAACAGCACTAAATAAATTACTCTGTACACTTGTATATTTTTCTGAGTAGGACCTGCTAATTAAATTTTACTTATTTAAAATAAATTTATTATGAAAGAAAATATTAAACTATCTCAACCTTAAGAGCTTGACGGCAAAGAGGTTGACAGCAAATAAAGAAAAACATTTCACTGTAATAAGCAGAAGTAGACAGTTGGAATTGCAAAATGCATTCAAAGTTATTTCGCGGTACGGAACTGAGTTAGTAGCTGAATCAACTAATTTGCTTGCAGTCCCAAACTTATCAAGAACTGAAATTAGGCATATTTCGGTACCATTATGTACGTAACATGTGACTTCTGCAGTTATCTGAATTGGTGTTGCTGGCAGTTTGAATAAATGTTAAATATTTCATTCTATTGTATTTTTCTTTCTAATTAGCTTTATAAATGGAGACAGTGAAAATAGTCGATAAAATAAGTGTACATATTGATTAGTGTCACATTTTGGCGTCAGTAATAATTGTTAATTGTAAGATAAAAACACGCAAACAGCATCAAAATAATTTGATCTTATATAACAAACAAGACGTGGTATGTCAAAAGAATTATAAGACCATTTAAAACAAATATATTAGATACAACTTCTTTGACCTATTGCTACAAATCACTTCTTTGCGATGTCGAGTGCGAATCCAAGCGAGGCTCGAGTGTGATTGAAGTTTTTCTAATAGAATCCTAAGATTAAATTGAATCCGGCAACGTCAATAAGATTGCTTCCTTTACAATAGAGCTTAAAGATGAACGGCTAAAAGCGTGATAATAGTACCTATTCTATTGTATATCCAACTATAATGGTTTTAATTCAGATCTTTTATCCTTATATAGCTCTATAGGATACAAGACCTAGACTGAAATAAATAATATATGAGGTAGAGTCGCTACTAAGCCACTAGGTACTTTATTAAATAGACATAATATAGCGGTTTTCTATATTGAATTTGATTGGGAGGGCGATTTTCTGCAACTATTGACTATAATTATTGACAACCGAGTAGCTATAGATAAATTTTATAAGGAAAGATATCAGTCAGTCACTACAATCGTAAAGTTCATTCCAACTAGAGCTAAACTAGTGATAGTAAATCGATACAACGGATGGAATTTTTAATATCGCAATATTTTTTTGTTATTCCTTATGAACTTTAACATTTCCGTTCCATTTCACTCACATAAAATTTTGTTTAACATCGTGTGGCTATAAAGCTATAATTTCGGTGAGTAATTGAAAAACTGTTTACACTATTTTCACGTAAATATATTTAATAACGTGTCCAACGCAAAATCCTATTTTAAGTGCTGTAAATCATCAAAAGAGATAAACGCATATTATACTGATTGGCATAGAAATTTTAATCGAAATATCGAAATTTATTGGCACACGTTTAAAATGACAAAATAAGACATCGTGAGATAAACTAATAGCAGTCTAAACGCTAAGCGCATGAATTTTGGTCTCGATGAGCGTACTTATCGTCTCTCATACTGAAATAAAACCTGAGCCAGCAATAAAACAGTAATGACTTGCATATTAACGAAATAATTACTTTGATAACTCCCATAACATATACCATCCACTTTACCAAAATATTTTTGCTAACCTATAATCGGCTTAACTTGAAAACTTTTTATGGGGCAGTTTTAATATGATGAAAAAACTTTCAAATAAAAATATACCGATACGAATTTATGTCGGCAATTTGAAAAGTTTCGAAATATACGACGTAGGTGTACAGTAGTTCAATATTCACAGTGTATTTTAAATCATAGACGTACATCGTAATATTGGTGGCACACCTGCCAACCTCGTGCGATTTAATAACGCGACTTCGTGTTCAATTCTCATATGACATCGTAAAATTTAATATTTTATACCTATGCTGTAATAATAGCCTTCAAATTCTATACAAGGCTATGTAACTCAAGTATATTTTCAACTGTCAGCTTTGTCGTCATTATTTTTAATGAGGACACGTGTAAGCAAATGCCATCAAACAATTTGTTAGTTAACATTTTAGGCGTAAGTATTTCCATTTGTTAGCTTGGACAATGAAAAGTGAGGCGTGGACTAGGTTGTTATATCCGTATAACGTATATGAAAAAAACTGTAGGTATAAAGTAGAGTTTGGTGTATTTGCATTAAACGGCCTCAAAATTTGCTTTTAATTTTGAATTATTTTTGTATATAGAATATAGACGAACATGTAACCTATGAAAAATGTTTGACCAAAAGAAATAAGTTAATATCGTGTTCTAAATATTGCAACGATCCAAAATAAACTTTTAGGTTATAAATGCAGAACAGATTTGGGCAAGTCATATAAAAGTTTTCGTCGGTTTTGCTTCGAGGTTGAAAAGTTTGATACTTGTGGATCCTGAGAACATTTTTCAAGTATTACGTCATTACAAGATTCACTTTGTAGGGTTTTAAGGGACCATGAATTTGTAAGGGTCTTATTACGTGATGGGAGAAAGGTAATGAGATTTTGATCCACCTGTTGGTGACTGGATTGTTACTGAATGAAATATATTATTATTTACGCGCTTTTTTAGAATATTTTCCAGTATATTAGATTTGTTTTTGGATAGTCTTTGTATGCTGTAATAAAAATGCAAAATTGAGAGGAATTAAGAAAATGTCACATAACTCCTAAGACGAATAAAATCGCATAGTTTAAATTTTTTTCCAAACTCACATACTTGTGCAAAAACTGTGTGAATTCTAATATTCAGTGGGGTTATACATCAAAACGGAGAGAAGTTGAATACTTCCTTACATAAATCATAACCTTATTATTTTCCTCGTGCTGTTACAAAACAGTATTTATTGCCTGACGTTGTATGTGAACAACATTTTGTAAGTAAAACTCCTACCTGTTACAACAATATTGCTCTTATAAATCTCAGATTTGTGAATATATGTAAATGTAAATATCTGCTTACTTTCGTTTTCATATAACAGTTTTTACATATAAATCTATTCGAACAAATGTATTGTTGTTTCTTTCTATTTATTTGTTACTAATTTATGATTGTTTATTTATCAATTTTCACAAGTTAAACGTGCAAAGTACATCTATACTGAGTACGCATAACTTGAATCTTTGTTACCGTAGAAAACGCGAGGAGTAAACTCTTATAATAATAATATATAATATTCATGACATTAATTAATCTTAAACTTCCTTGAATTACTTGATATCACGTGTCACATTTTATTACGGATCTTACCAAGGTTATGTTAAATCCGAGAGGTATTAAGCCCTAAAGTGTTGGATAAACAATTGCGATAAAGTAAACATTGAGAGCCCTAAAAGACACGAGGGACCTTGGGCGTCCGGACGGTCGAAATTGAAAATTCTCATTGACTTACATTGTTTGCACGGCTCTAGGAAGATATTAGCAGGTTGAGGTCACCTGTTGCCGGTTCAAAGATAAATGAAAGTGATCTAAGTCAGTTCAAATTCGTAGATCGGCTGGTCAGGTAGATAAGTGAATCGTTCTACTAAAGTTTATTTCAAATTCCATCAAGTTACTAGAACCAACAGTTCCTGTTTTAATGCCTAAAAACCACACACTCCAAGTACAAATGCCGTGCTTTTATATTAATGGTCTGCTTGATAAAGTATAAGCTTGCTAATAATATAAAAGGACAATCAAAGAACTAAGCAATCTTTACTTTAGTTACTAAGAACTTACTGCAAGGTACATTTTTGCCAGCAAAAATACTGTTAACAGAAACAAAATAGACATGGAATGACATTTTGGTCGTTTATAATTACAAGAATTAGCTTTTAGATTTTATACTCCAATGTATTAGAAATCTGGCTTACAATAATTGTTGCCTGGACAGTAATTCCTGGCGTAGTAAAAGCCTAACTACGCATTTCACTACCTGTGGTTAAAGCCTCGTAAACGTTTACGGACCATAGTGCTATTAACAGCTACGCGAAGGACGATAATAAACACTTTCTATTACTAAATCAGCAAAATTGAATGTGTACGTATATCAGTAGCGCGATTCTCTACGGTCGGTATTGTCGGGAATCGAATGATTGACATTTAGAATGTACTGCCAAAATAGTTCCTACAACGCTCGTCAGAGGCGCTAATCAGATTTTCATACAACATTTGTCGGTAGTCGATAGTAGTAGAGAATCGAGCTACTGGTATTAAATATTGGTTGACCAACTTTGTTATAGGATGAGAAAATCGTGTGTAGGTCGTAGGTTCAAACCCACATGATATTACTATTTTTAGATGCAAATACTTGGTATGGATGGATTTGTGTTTTTTGCCTGTTAAGTAAGTTAAAGGTAAAAATCCTCGCAACGAAAAAGTAGGTTGTGATGGTGGTGCTTATATTAATATACTATATTATTATATACATATAACTAACCCGCGCAACTTCGCTTGCGTCACATAAGAGAGAATGGGTGCAATTTTTCCCCGTTTTTGCAACATTTTCTTACTGGTACTCTGCTCCTGTTGGTCGTAGCGTAATGATATAAGGCCTATAGCCTATGATAAATGAACTATCTAACACTGAAAGAATTTTTCAAATCGAGCCTGTAGCTCCTGAGATTAGCGTGTTCAAACAAACTTTTTAGCTTTATAATATTATATTAGTACAGTATAGAAAAACGTTGGTAAGGTCGCCTAACTACTTCTTCGTCTTTGTTTTACAGTACATATGTATCATCTTCTAACCTTCCTCTTTCAAAATACTTTGTCTAACGACGTTGCTATCTGTCAGCTTACAAGTTCTAAGTTGTAATAAACGTGTGCCGCAAATTGTTTACTTTGTTAGAAATATTATTCATTAACTTGTAAGTACAGTTCGTAGTTCACCTTGTTGTTGCAACATTGTATGTTATACAATGTACCCAATATGAAAACTTTAAGAAAGAATATCGAAATATCACTTTATTTCAAGCCACGTCAGAGGTTATCGAGTTCCTTAACTACTAATGCCAAAGATTCAAACACATATAAAAATACGAATTTGTCTTGAATTTATTGTAATAATCGTGTGATATTCAAACTGATTCCTTAAGCAGAGATTCCTATTTAAAACATTGGAGGTGTGTAAACTTCATCCGAAAATCACATAATCATTTACTTAGGTATACATCCGTTAATTAAATGTCCAAATGATTTTCAAATAAAGTTTACACCAATGCAAATGTGTCCATTCATAGCGAGAAATTTGCATTTTAATAAAAATCCGATGCCAGGTGGTCGTAGCATTTTATTAAAACGTAAGACATTGCAACACCGCAAATCCGTTGTAAAATTAACAACAGATAGGAAGTTGGTGTAATTTTCCCGATAATAACGTCGTAAAAGGAAAATACGGAGCTATCAGCTCGTTATTTCCTGTGCCAGCTTTATATAAAATAATACAACTATCATTTTAAAGATATACCTTTAGTGCTTGTTATGTATTGTCTTATTAGGTCTTATACCACTACTACTAATTTTACAATATTTTTTTGTATTTGATCATATCAGTCAACAAGATCCACATCCACAAAATTTTAAACTAACTTCATATTGATTTCGATACAGTCATCACCAAACTCAATAAAACTGGGAAGTGGAGCATGGATTGATTTAGTTAAAGCCTGTAATAATATTTCATGTAACTTCAAAACATTTTATTTATTTCACACACTGCGTATTCTGTTTGGCGATAGCGTGGTAGTCCATTTTTTCTCTTTTGCTCATAGTTTTTCGTTCGTTTTGCCCGCAGTTAACTCATAATTTTACCAGCGCGGTACCATTTGTAGCGTGAATTTATATTCCTGTTTTATCGGTCTTGTTTGCACCGATTGCCTCTATTTCCATTTTCCAACTTGTAGAATATTAGAGCCTCGCTCGGTAATATCATTACGAAATGTTGCGGTATCGGCTAATACTTAATTAAATTGAAATTTCGCCGTATCGGAGAAAACTCTATGAAATTACAGCGTCATAATAAGATGCTATTTGGTACGAAATTTACTCAAACCAATATGCTTTGAAAATGTTTTAAGTGTTCAGCTCTTAGGATCATTAAGAGTATTTAGAAGTGCCGTTATTAAAGCAACTGAATTTTATGTGTATTTCCCATAATATAATATATGTAGATCGGGTATTAAGTGAAATGTTAAGTTTTGTTGAAAATTAATTATACTGAAGACACACATTAAGTTTTTATACGTTATTAACAATTGAATCAGCACTTTATAAGTAACTTATCTGGTACAGTATTTAAAATGAATATCAAGCCCGGTTAAAATTATTCAGTTTTTCATAAAAATGTAGGTTTAAAATAATTAAGAAATCAACAAACAAGGCTCGTAAAGGAAATAAATCTTTGGAATATCGCGCTGGAACGGGAACTGCTTGGCTGTATGGCAAGAGTCGAACTCAAAAAAAGCACATTATGCAGCACAGCGGCGCCACCTGCCGTCGCAGTTACGGGTTATTGCTTTAAGACCTGTTTCTTCGACGCATCTTGCTATGCAAAATCTTTATTCGAATTTAAGTTTTTTAGTTTTGTTTACCGATATTAATTTCCAACAAAAATAATGAAGTTAAAGTAAAATGTGTCGTGTAACAGATACTTTGGTATTTATCTCGTTTCTAAGCTACCTACGCCCGGTTTCTGAGGCACATTTAGAAGTAGTTTATCTGTACAAACTGTTTAAACGCTATTGGATAGATAAACTACCGCAAAATGAACCTCAGAAACCGGGTCCTAGACGTTCTGGTAAAATTTTTAACTAGTTGTTCCACGTTATATCCCTTTAATGTAACGAATGCAGTTGTGTTTTCATTTTTGTAAAGGATTTTTTAATATGTATAAATGAAACCTACCGCAATAACAAACAGTTTCATAAACAGATGATTTTCACATAATAAACTGCAGCCATTATTCTAATATCAATGTTTTGGTGCTTATATTCCGAGTATCAGTGGTGCACCGCGCTCGCGCATGAAGAGCTTACGCAAATAGCTATAACATTATTAGCTATAATAAAACGGAGGCGGATATCGCTGCAAACTACGATACTGCGAATAATATTATCAACATTAAATTATATTATAATATTAACTACAATTACTTACATATTATTATAACTTTATCTTTTATTTATATTTGTTAATTATCTTTATTTATTTACGAGCTAACTTTAGTTTAACTTGCGTTTTTAAATCATAGTTTATGGCTATTTTCTAATCTAAATTACAAAGAAGTGTTATAAAATCTAATGTGTACTTTTTGAACCAAAGAAAAACTGTCATCCTTTAGAACTATTTTCTTTTTACCATTGCTAACTAGCACCCTATAAAAATAAAAAATTAGTTTAACATAAATTCCTGCAATATGTGCTATACCCGTATCGCGAGTGTAATTAGTACAATAACAAATACAAAAAGATAAGTCCGGGATCGCCAAAATATTTGTTTAGTTTGGGATTCAAACCATACCATCATTGACCAATCACGGACACATTCATATACTTATTATATTCTTCAATACAAAAATATTTCGTAGAAGGCATCTAATATCTCACTTTCAACTGTATCACACAAATATCAAGTTATAACCAAACTAACGGTGGCTCCAAATAGCCCCAGTACATTTGGATACATTTCTGTAACTTAGTGTATCAGTGTCTCGGGTGAATTCTACCTTCTACTGCAACTTAGCCTGCCCACTTCAAAATGTCTATACTTAGACGTTGCTCTTTCTACAAATACATTAGCTTATTGAAAACCATTCACTTTACCTTCAATAACATCGATTACGAGGATATTATAGAACTTTTCTTAACCCATAACTTCAAACGCGGTTAGATATGATACACTATATGACATACCCTCCCACTTGTTCTATTGTTATGTAATAAATTTTACGAATTTATTTTCGGACTGCAGTTATAGAGATAACTCGTAGTTTAAACGATGCTCCGTTTGTCGTAACTAAGTCACGGACTAGTGAAATGTGAGCACAATTCACCTCTGCTTCACCTCCACCAAAAGAGAAGTGAAATATAATTTTATTTTGAAACGCGAATTTAAATTAGCTACTTAGTTATACGTAAATTTAAACAGTGGGCCAATTTAGAAAGTTATTAGTCAATAAAGTACAACAATTGTTGCTAAATGTAAATTTCAAAAGTAGAGACTCGAGTTTAGCTTTTGGCGGAAATCTGAGTTCGAAATTCCGCGCCAGAGCTCGACTGAGGGCTGTAACATATTTAAATTGTGATCGCAATAAGTTGTTAAAAGAGGTTGTTAACCATTCCCACAACTCCCGTTAATGCTGGTAAAGTTTAATATAATTTAGAACTATGATTGTGACCACGTGGAAATTAATTTCACAAACCTTGTGACTGGAAGCGAGTAAATTTGTATATTATTCAAAAAATAAATAGATATTTCTTCAGTGATCCGATAACCACAGCCAGTTGAAATCTAGATGTAGTAAGAAAGCAAGTGAAACAATAATATCTCCTATGACAATGTCTTCCCTTTAAAAATACTATCATTTATCATAGCCATAAACTCAAAAGTATTCACCGTGTAAAGGAGTAACAAAGGAAAGATTAAAACGTAGTTACATAAATCTCCTAGTAAAAAGATCCCTATGCTTGAATTATTAGGAAACCGTTTGTTTTATTATGCAGACGTGGGTTTATTAAGCCGGATGATCTAAACAATGTTCCGTCAAACCCATGTCAAAGTACTTGCTTTATGTTAATATTATAAGACGCATTTGTTTTATCATATTTGGGCACAGTTTTACATGTTATGCTGTGAAGAATACAACGTTGAACTTTGGACATTACAAGATTACAACATTTGGCTGTTGAGCCATCATGTAGTGAAACTACTCGAGGGTAAACCCCATAAATACTTATATTGTATGGAACGTCAGCGAGAAGTATAGGGCGAAACATAACTTTATTAAGTAAACTCAATCAATAAAATAATTTACGACGTGATCGTACACCGAGCAATCAATAATGCTATAATCTATTTATCGTTTCCTTTCCGTGTGCCTCAAATCTTTCTTGAAATTCCTTTCAGTTCAGATAAAAGATAATATCACGTAGAATGTCTTGCCTCCTTTCATTAGATACATCTTCGCTACGTTATAATCGGATGAAGCACTTGTAATGTTTTTAAGTCCACTACGAGCGTAGGTATAGATGTTAAACCTATTTACGTCAGTCTGCTTGGCTCTTCGTTGAATATTACGTGCTATGATCGTCATGCAGTAGTTTGAGTGATTCAATTGTGAGACTCATAACGTGGAATCGTTGAACATTAAACTCAGACAGTTATATTAGTAATATTTTGAGATCGTTGTAAAAGGCCTCGACTAATAAAACAAACATTTTTAAAGAGTTATTCTTGATACGTGGTCTTAAACAATTGATATTAGCAGGTCAAATACTTTGACAGCTACCAAAACAAAACATTTTCAGAATAAGACTTCGAAATTATCATATTGCATCAATTTTACTACTATTTGTACAAACAAAATTACTGTCAATAATTTAGGCGTAAAATTGTAGTGCAAATATAAAGTACAATTTTATAATTAGATATTATTTACACCAACAATACATAGCGACAGTGTCTGCCATTATTGTATTTAAGTATGTTTGTATGGTCTTAAGAAATGATAATTTTTAATTATTATATGAACAAGGATTTTATTTTGTTATTTGTACTTCATTTCCAGTTTTTTATGTTATTATACCTGTGTAGTTGTAAACGGTACATAATAATACTAGTAAATCGTCAAACATAATACATTCAACTGTGCGACATAGTTCCGAGTAAATACTGCTTTCAATTCGCTTTGGCAACGTTAATAAACAGTATAATAGCTATCAACATTTCTACAAGCATTGCGTTTGCCTGCATCATTTTAAAACCCCATTTTCACAGTCAATTGAGCTCATTATTACCCTAAGGATATTTTATAAGGAAGTTATAATACTTACCTACTATACATGTACGGTTTCTGTAACGTTAAAGTTTAATTAAAAACGACTTTTTATCGATGCTCGAGACAGCAGCTGTCGGATCCGATTACTCTAATGAAAGGAGCGGGAATCATGCTACATTTATTAATGAAATTCAAGGAAAATTTCTTTCACCAAACCATGTAGTACTTCCGCCTTCTCGAGGTTAATAAATATTAACTTTTGTGACATGTTTTCGTTCTTGAAAATAGGTTTGTCGCCTTAATTATACACGACGAGCACGATACAATTCTATGATCCATTGATTCATTAAGTTGGTATTTTGTAAACATTTAATTTCACCCACCGTGAGGGTGCTTAGTAAAATTTGATCTTAATGTTCATTTAAAGCAAAGTTAGCGTAGAAAGTATTTACTCTTAAATTTAAAATATGTACTAAAAAAAAAACTGATTTATAGTTATTTTCTCTATATGAATTCAGGCAGATGGATACTACGTTATTTTGTATAGCACGCTACAAAATATTTACACGAAACGTTGTAAAAGTGCGATGGCAACGTGACAGTGATGAACACGTACCGTGATAAATATCGTTCGTCGCGTTCTAGAGTTAACACCTACTACACAGTTCGTTTTAATGAAATAGCCGTCACGTCGCCGGCGCCTTTCCAGAGAATCATAAAGTCCTTCGTATGCGGATATTATTTCTGTAGAATTTCTATAAACTTGGATATTTTAAAACGCGAGTCATAATCATCATGTGCACCCTACGACTCACTTGCCTATTATACCAGTTGTCTCTGTTCTATGGCACTGGAGGAAGAAGTCAACAATATGATTAGGTGCTGCCCCACTGCGTGCAAAAACCAATTACCTCTCCGGCTGAACATTCTTAACACAAGGCATGGAGTGCGTTTCAAACGTTAATAAAAACTAAGAAATTCTCTAAAGATTTCCAAGACTTACTTAAGCCAGAACCATAAATCCAAGGCACTTTCATCTCCCCGTCGCGTCACTTTAAATTAGCATTCAAAGAATATCGCGGACGTTTTTATATTTAGTGCAGTCAATTAAGCTTAAATTAGGTAAGAATCTCGGAATTCGAGATACCCAGCTGTAAGTCTGTAAATACTTGTATATTGACACCCTAAAAGTTGTCTCAAAACCTACATATGGTAGGGTGTACGCAACTATAAAATTTCAAGGTCCAAAGTCCCAAAAACCGGTTTTTTGAGCTTTTTTTGTAAATATCTCATTTCCTATGGAATTTTTGCATTCGTATTCATTACCAATATTGTACAGTATAAAATTCTCTACAAATTTTGTTTGAATTTTTTTTTTTACGGTGAACCGTTTTCGAGATAGAGGGGGGAGAGCGCGCGGTCACAGGATCATTTCAAGTCAACCGGTGCCTCCGGTCGAAGATGCGCCATATATATTATAGTTGATGAACTATCGATAAATCAATGATTAATAAATATTTGTCAATTTCTATTAACTATTACATTATTTTTTATCATTTTTTTCATAACCTATCCACTTTTTATTCAGTATTAATTAACTTATCAACACTTACCTGCCCATGTAATTGCAGAATTTTTCATGAAAATATAGGCACTTTATTTGAATTTTAACCTAATTAATATTAATAACTTCTTACATGATGAAAAAAAAACAAATAAGTCAGTATTATTGAAAAGATATAGATTTAATATAATTATGAAGAAAATGATGACACCAATGACTTTTCGAAGTTATGTGTGTATTAGAAATAATTGTCACATGCTCCAACGGTGAAGGAAAACATCGTGAGGAAACCTTTCATGAATAAAATTTGTTAAATACATTTATTGAGGGCATGCAAAGTCCCCAACCCGCACTTGGCCAGCGTGGTGGACTCAAGGCCTAACTCCTCCCTCATTACGGGAGAAGACCCTTGCTCAGCAGTGGGACAGTAATGGGTTAAATTTATTTATTATTATAATCATTGATTTATCGATAGTTCATCAACTATATATGGCGCATCTTCGACCGGAGGCACCGGTTGACTTGAAATGATCCTGTGACCGCGCGCTCTCCCCCCTCTATCTCGAAAACGGTTCACCGTAAAAAAAAAAATTCAAACAAAATTTGTAGAGAATTTTATACTGTACAATATTGGTAATGAATACGAATGCAAAAATTCCATAGGAAATGAGATATTTACAAAAAAAGCTCAAAAAACCGGTTTTTGGGACTTTGGACCTTGAAATTTTATAGTTGCGTACACCCTACCATATGTAGGTTTTGAGACAACTTTTAGGGTGTCAATATACAAGTATTTACAGACTTACAGCTGGGTATCTCGAATTCCGAGGTGAACTTACTATAATGACTGGACTAATTGCGAATTTTTCTCGCTATAAAGTCAACAAGTCGACGGTTTTTTCCGTGTGTTTTTACTCGAGTGTGTTCACGGAAGTATGGTTTGAAACGATGTGAAGTATTTGTACTCATCGTGTGCGTTCATTGACAGGTAAAATACCCTTTTCACCTGCCAATGCGCTCCAAAACAACCAGATCATTATATATATTTGTTTTTCCTGTCAATTCCATGTTAACCATGGATTGTGTTCAAGTTATCACGTTGAAGCGATCATTATAACGCAATTTTTGATTATTGAGCTTCTTCTTTAAAGTAGTAAATCTTCATAATATAATTAAGGGAAAATTGACGCGATCATGTTTAATTAAAGTAAGGTAAGTTTCGGTCAAGTTGCATGTCGTCTCAAGCTTACTCTAAGATTAGATAATATGAACGTGATAGTATAATAGTTATGATTCTCCAAACTTCCCGTGTATTGAGCTAAGCTTATCAAAAGTACCAAATTGTGTAAGGCTTTCTTAAAAATATTTCTACATTGTTACTCATCTAGACATTGTTTTTAAATGTCAAGGTCAAATGTCAATTACAAGGTCTTCAAATGGCAATTATTAGTGCGTTATTAAAGATGAAAAAGTTCCAAGAAAAGAGTGTCACACTCGACTGAAACTGAGAATCGAACCTGCAATTTTACGGCGTATTCTAAACCACTAACCCAATAAAGCAATTCAACGAACCAGGAAATTAAAAGGATTTAATCAATTACAGGCTCTTTTAGATTTGGAATTTCGAGTGGTTGAGTTTTGTATAAAGTTATAACGCTACTCTATTTATAAATAGCAATATTTTGGCCGAAATAGAAATAATGAAATCAAGTTATATAAATTATGTTAATTGCAAAATTATTCTAATATTACTATCAACGCATCTGTATGTTACCACTCGTAACTATGTATACTCCTGTAGAATAGGCGTATTCAGTAGCGGCTTTCCGTTTACCATAAAGAACGCATTGAGATATGCTAGGATTCTTACAATGCCCATACAAGAAATGCTAAATTGTATTTTACGCCTGTAAAGACTTAAAGAAAGGTAAAAAAGCAAGCTGGTCTATTGTACTTTGTACCACTCGGATTTGACGGGTACATTTTTTATTTAATTGCTTTTTTATTGGTAGTATAAATCGTTTTAAACATTGCTCGTTCTGAGCACTGCTAAGCTAGAGCAAATCTCGTAAGCTAAGAACTTGTTTCTCAGTAACGTTTAGTCCCTTTTTTATCCTGTTTTAAATGCGCTAAGAGGATGAAAGGAGAAAAATCCAATAGCTAAGCTACTGCTATTAAGCTCCTACTACAATTTGCCTTGTTCCTAAGTTTAATAGGCAGCCTACATTCTGTAGTATGTATCTACTGTTTCTGTGTAGACTAACCGTTTACATGAATAAGTATCGTAACCAATGCGCGTAGGCAGAGGCTACGAGACACGTTCTACGAGTCTTAGTTTTGCTCTTACTATACGTCTCCATTCATACATTACATCTTGCCGTAGTTCATTCGCACCCGCTACGAATTCTGTGCATACTTTGTACCTAAGATTTAATGTTGCGTACGATAATAATATAATTATTATAAATGTATGAACAAGGTTTTTAATTTGTCTTATTTTATGTAGATATATTTTTCGCTGTAGTGATATTCTCTCGAGTGCCTATTATTAAAATATAATTAATATCAAATCACTCGGTATTTCACAACAGAATTTCGGAATTAAAAGAGATACTCCTTTGAATAATTTAAATTGGGCTGCCCTACAATAATTTGAATTCCGCGTAAATGAAGCCAGTTTAAATCCTTCATAATTAATTTAATTCTTGCTTTATTGCCAGCTGAGTCCCGTAGGTAGGTGGCCGATAATTTTATTAATCTGATTTCGTCCCTTTCTATATACCCTTAATAATAGATCCTGTAAGCCTCTGTAACAACGAGTGGCGAAACTTTCACTGTACGTTATATTCTTTTAATTGGCCTTTGTCTCGAAAAGTTCAAAGGTATTTGTATGTTTATTTTTATATACTACGACGTAATATTACTGGATGATTTATTATTTACGTCCATTAAAATCTGCTGGGATCCCAGAAACAAAATATATAATTTTAGCCACTTATAAAATGAAATGGTTGTAGAATGGCGATCCTAAATTATTTAAATAGAAGCTAAAATTAATCGCTTATAATCTTTCTATATATAATTCTTCTGTAAGTGTGTCACTGAACTTCTCTTAAACGACTGGACCGATTTTGATGCAATTTTTTGTGTGTGTTCAAGGGAATCTGAGAATGGTTCAAATTCACAATTTTGTCCGCTGGACAATGTTTTTTTATTATTTTTAAATTTATTAGTAATGTGTAGACAGGACAACGTCTGTCGGGTCCGCTAGTTTCTCTTATAAAAAAGATACGTGAAAATGTTATTCGCTTCACAGATGTGACGTTTTTTATATACCCTAGTTAAGATATCATTGTGACAAATATATATTATGTTTTGTTACAAAGTAAGTAAATTATTTCTTACCATCGGTTAGGAAACGTGATTTACAAACGGTACATAAATAGACACGAAATAATGAACCCACAGAGTACTGTCGATAGCTTCAGTGACGTCAATGTTTTATTTCAGTTTCATAATGAAATTTAAGCTTCAATGATCAGTTTTAATCAGATTAATATTGGCGCTTCTCGTTTCACTTTCCAACCTTCGATACAGGTTTAACAAAAAATAGGGATGTCGACAAAGGAACTCAATTAACGATATCGATGATTCGGACTCGCATCGACTTTTACGAAAAAATAAATACGAATTGACAGCTAATAAAACTCCTAATAGTGTTGGGAACGACTCACGTTGCGTTGACCCGACTCAATCCGACGCGATTGGCCTGACACTGACGTAGATATCGACTCAATACAGAGCGCCTGAGGGAAATAATTTTTGCGATTTATATTTGACATCTATACAACGGAACACAATTTGTGCGAAAATAATAATTCCCCATTGACATTCGAGCTTCGGCCATCATTTTCGGATCTTGAAATTAATTTGAAATTTAGGGATGCTATCCCTACGTAGAGGTACAATTTGTTCCCCGCGGAATTCGCATGTGCCGGGTCATAAATTGGCCGCCTTTGTACAACGGAATTGGTTTTTCTAGTACAATGTACGTATATTCAACGACAATAAGAGAATATCGTATGAGGAAACAAATAGGTGGTACATTGAAATCGTGAACACAGATAGATTGAACTTTGACATGAATTTGAAGGCGTCGTAACAAAAAAGAGGAGTCGATGTGATAGTCGGGGTGTTAAAACAATAGAATATCGATTGCAATCGCGTTGAAACCGAAGGTATTACGGTAAAAGCTCTTGAGAATGCATATTGCAAGTACAATGTTGTCTGTGCCTCGTTAATGTTATTGTTTGAAGGTAAACGTTAGGAATCGAGCGTTAATGTGAGTATGGGCGCCTTGCTACGTCGGATTACTCGTCGGCTACATGCATCAGCACGTCCCGACTGTAATGCTGTCGAATATCGTTCTGAAACATAACGGCAGAGCCGCGTTCTGAATATCCAAGCGTCACTAGTATTGACCAGCCGGCTGAGTGCGATGCGATCTTTGCCATTCAATCGGAATATGGCGATTAAAATAATGGAACCCTGGAAAAGGGTAAGCTCGTATTCAACCTTTTTTATTGTGTATGTAATGTTCTTACTGAAGTTGGGGCCACTAAATTGAATATGAAACGGTATGCAGAGAGAAATTCCAGCTTTTGTGCGTGTGGATATTACCAATAAGGAATTTTATATGTTGAGTGCATTAACCCTCTAAACGGTCTATATACTATGTTGTAAACAAAATCATATCGAATGATTTGATAAAAAAAATGGCAGAACAAGGATTATTAATTGGCCGTACCTTCATCAACCAAATTTAACGAAGGTGAGATAGGGGTCTACCACTCAATCTCGATAGCACATGACAGCCACTTGGCATCAAAGTTCGCACTCTAACCCGTCGCGTCAACCGCATGATTTTACGAACGTTTGGCACATTTGCATCTAGTGAGTAGTGCGCCGCTCGTTGCGCTTTGACGTCGTGATGCAGTCTATCTGGTAATGTTCCAGTCGCAGACGAGATTAACGACATGCGGATGGATGGATATTGGCGTTTTTGTTTTGCATTCGAGTGGGAATTCTTCCGAATTGAATTCGACAGAATGTGATTCGGAGGTGTTTGAATTTGGATCGCTTCCAGCGTATATACCACACGACCGTAACATGATTGTGTTTCATATTATTATTGTGTGACTTGTGAAGACCTTTAAGAATTCACTGTTTATGTAAATTTTATACAAGTTTAGCGCAGATATCGGCTATAAAAGCTATGTCATCATGCGGGGTTAACGAGAAGCAGCATTTTTTTAAAAATTAAATCAGTTACTACAAATTTTAAAAATATATTTTATATTTAACCCCGCTGCCAATATCAAAAATGAACTTTACAATGTTAACAACTGATAAATTCGATTAAAAGAACAATGATATTACTTGACAATTTAATTTAAAACGGCCATGTACACACAATGTTCGTGTCACTATACAGAGCTTGACAGTACCCTCCCACGCGCCGACGTCACTACAATATGTTGTTCTAAAATAAACACATACAAATACGCACTTCAAATAACATACAAACTAATAACTGATACAAAATCAGATTAAAATCTCTCTATTCATGACCTAATTAAATATGTAAAGATATTTGATTTTATCAGATAGATTTACTATAATAGTTAATTACTTATTATTGTTTTATCAGTGAATGATATTGGTAAAAATAGGAAGTGAGTCAGTACATACTTGTTTCCTTATCACTATCAAACATTTCGATACCTAATAAAAATAAAACCACAACTGTAATTTGAAATGCATAAGCGATGGAGGAAGAATGTGTAGTTTCGAGAGCTTTCAATATAACCTGGGGTTACTAATGATCTTGCATGAAACAAGAGCAATGAAAACTATTTTTATTAAGTTCAACGCACGTATTACTAAATCTGATATGCAATTAGTTGTCCGATACACTACAACGCAAAACGATAGGGAAAAACGTCTAATATATGATGTTGGGTTATTTGTAACGCGTCAAGAGCTTGTCCGCTGTGTAACAAATGGATGTCATCGGTTTACACTTTGCGGCGTCGTAACGTATTGTGCTGTCACACACCCTGTCATAGATAACGAAATTTAGTGCCCCTATACTGTATAAAGGTCGATACACATGTGACAGTTACCACGCGGCCGCGACTTTTACTGCGTTTGCGGTTTTATGGTTTTTTGTGGACCATAGTTCGCTGTTTATACCTATAACGTCTCGTATCCATTGGACGTTTGAGTAGATAACTAAATTACGTGATAAAATATCGAGCATAATAGATAATAATATAAACTTAGCTATAGATAAGCTTATCAGACCGTCTTATTTATCCTTAAGACGCTTTTCAAATTTAAGAGAAAGTAGTGTAGATAAAATATAGTCTTATTGATGTTTCGATCAAAGATAATAATATAGTTTATGTTTTGTGAAAGAAACAAGGTATTAAATTGTTATTTATGGAAATGTAAATTGTTATTGTTTTGTTTTTCATTATCGTGGTTGCTATTGAAAAACATATTCCCTCGCGATGTATGTGCGTCACTCCTAATATAATAATATATTTGGAAAAGGGATAGAGGGCCCTGCAAACGAACTTCCATTCACTCAATTATAATCTGTCACCAGAGCTTGTTCATCCACCCCTCATTTACATAATGTTCAAGATTATCAAATTTAATATGTTCTATTTTGATTCATGAGATTCATGACATTGTTTTCTTTGCTTCCTCGTGAAAGTGTATAATTAACATTGTTCGTAAATTTTAACATCAAATCGAAAGCCATTGAGTCCTGAAACCGCTTCCAGAGTAGACCACATTTTGTTTGTTACACAAAAATATCACATTGAAAAATTGATAAAAATCTTGTAAAATAATGTTAAGCATCATCAGATCTTAACAGAATAATCCATTTTACAGTCACAAGATTTGATCAAGGCTACGCCGATTACGCGAATCTCATCACACAATCGATATTAATTACACATCCATTGGTTTCAAATTGCATAATTATCTCTTGCAATTATAATCGAAACTGCTAAGTAAACAATTACGGTTTAGTGCTCGATATAAATCGCTAGTGTGGTATAAAAGTGAGTCATTAACCGAATGCATATTAGAGCTATTTCCATAAATTTGCATAGAACTGCGCTGCTCGCCGTTGTCGACATATGACGTAATTAAAACATGCTTTTAGATGATTTATAGAGATTAAACGCAATGTTTTGTTTACTCGTACCGATACTATTGTTATGTGTCACTTTTGTTGCGTAACTTTTATTTTGATAATTTAAATAAAATCTTAAATAGATCACCTCATTAGTTTATATAATGTTTAAATATTGAACAAGGTAATTTATTGGTACCAACTGGATTTAGCTTGAGTTTTCCGTATCGTTATCCACCATCCTCAAAATTATATAAACAAATTAAATAACACATAGTTATATTTAGGGCTAATACAATGTCCGAAAATAATGTTTTTTCCGGTCTGTGTTTATGAACAATTGAATATAGTAAAACATAATCTTACATAAATTCGAGATAATCTATTAAATTGTATATATTTTTAAACGAATCTAGTTCAGTACCAACTACAAGCTAATTTTGCCTAAAGCAAGTCTCCTATAAACTTTTAAGAGCATTTCAGGCAGCAGTAATGGGATTTGCAAAATCGCATAATGTGTTCTGCGTAGTTGAATGTATGCGCCGCCGAGGGAAGACGGAGATTAAGATTTTTAATACTGAATCGTATTACTTCGGTGAATAAGAATATGATTTAATTTATGTGAGTGGCAATCATAATGCAGCAGACATAAAGCAATGCGACAGAGTCTGGTAAACCGAAGATGACATCATCGGAGTAGCGCTCCAGTTTCAGCCAAAAGCAACATCTTTGCTAGAAAAGTTCACAGAAAATTTTATAGGTGTGTAAGTGGCGTCTCCCAGGCGCGACTAAACGGCGCCAAAAGCGTGACGTCACAGTGAAAGTCCGGGGTCACTGGAGCAAAGAAACAGGATAGTTCATACATTCAAGGTCCGAATACCCGCAAGACAGTTTGACACTTTGATTTGTTCACTAACCTTTCGCCGGTATTTATTAAGGTACAGTACCGATAAAAGAGGTTTAACTTTTGAGGAGCGTCCGTCAATCCAAACTTGTCAAAGTTAAGCATTTGGTAAGGAATTTTTATTGTTGGGATAAAGTCTTTAGTCCTTAGTTTGTAGGTTAACCCTGTGCCTGAATTGTTGAAGGCTTTTGGCTAGCGACGACATTTTTATGTCCTCTGAGAAGAGACGGGAGACGATCACATCGATGTCATGATGTAAAAGTAAACATACTTAGCACTTGATATGACTATATGATAACACTACCAACTTATGATTATAGTAGGTTCTTGTTTTTCTGTCCATAAAAAATCTTTACTCAGTATTGTTCTGGTGAAGTTTTGATGCTACGACCTTTGCTACAATCAGTATTTTAGTATCCTTGATCTTATTGATACAATAATTTCTAATAACTTTGTCAAGGCGATATTATTATATCAGTCTACACACATACACTATATCGCAAATTCGATACATATTATATCGTCTAATAATATCGTAGTCGTCTTCTTATCTAGGTAATTAATCAACAATGGATTATTTGCCATTCAGAAAATACGCTGGCCTTGTTCTCTTTACTTAGACTAGTCAAGGACCGCAGAATAGTTTGATATTGTTTTTAGTTACATATTTTTAGTTAATGAGCTACAAAAATTTAAGCTGTTTATCATTATTCGACGTTCAATCGGCTTACGAATGTTTGTTTATTTTAATTAAGGTTATGTAATGATGTGTGCTTAGCTTGTGTGAATTTAATTCTTATATTTATTTCTTACCTAATTAAATAATTAACAGAACAATTCCAGCCGTGTACTACTTTTTTTTTTGATACAACCCTCTTTGAATAGCTTATAAACATAATAACATCAAGAAACTTACAATGTATTTTTATAATAAAACAATATTTCAAGAATACTACTCAAACTACCTTGACGATTTCATAAAGACATATTTTAAACACCCCATTAAAAGTTATAAAACCGCATAAAAGATGTAGTTCCAAGATTATTACCTTTGCAAACAGCAGCCTTCGCCGTTATAAATGTTAGAGATTGAGGTCAAAGGATTCATCCCCTATCTGGCGGGGTGCGTCGGCGACGGCCTGGCGCGACGCCTCGTCGCCCGTGACGTCATTACACCAATCGATATGGACCCAGATGATCAGCCGTACATATCTAGAAACTTGTTTACGCTTTTGGCAAGACTACCACATTTTTTACAGAGATTCTAACAAATATTATTACTGCAGATGAATTAAGTGTGTCAGCTACTTATTTTGTCTGGGTTTTCTTGGATTATTGTATGAAACAGTACATCATTCTTCATACAACAACGGATTATTATGACGGCTTATTTTTTCTATGAAAAGCTGTCTTGTACACTCCCTTAGAATGATGACGTTTTATTCCATTACCTTACCGCTACCAAGAAATGATCTAAATCTAGTCTTTAAAGGTCGATGAATAATGAGGTTTATTGCACCGTAGGCGAGGAGGCAGCAAGCAAGTTGCAACTTAGTAAATACGATTAGTGACGTAAGTACAAAGTGGGTTATGCATGTATGTATTCTACATAAAGATAGGTGGGGATTCAGGTCATGGGTGTAGTTAAACAATGGTGACATCAATACATTGATGGTTTCCTGTCTAAAATGAGAACAAAAGCTGTACTTGCAGTTTTATATTATCATCATGTTAAGTTTTTACGTAGAGCTTCAATTAATGTCCTTAAATCAATTTCAAAAATTTCAAAACAGGACTCTTTTACTAACACTACGCTGTCTGTCACCAGGCCATATCTTATGATCCATGACAGTTAGACGGTTGAGATTTGCACAAATTATGTATTGTGGTTATTCACGGCAACTGATATACGCAATTTTAAGTTTCTGCTCGATAACTTTATTATTTTTCAAATGAATCTTGTAGAACATGACATGTATGTCGCTAAGAATTGTTAAATTAGAGCCAAAATTTAAATTTAGCACACAAAATTTAGCTTTCAAGACGAAAATTTTTCCAACATTTTGAACTGGCAACTAAAAGTCGTATTTCATCTGGACCTTCTTTGTTAGAAACTTCTTGGGACTTGAGAGCTCTGCGGACGTAACCGTCCTTTCGTGATTAATTAAGTAATTTATTAAAGAATATAATTATCTACATATTGTTACTTATAATATTTTTAAATAATTATTCTTACGTCAATCTATTTAGTGTGTACATTTTTACAGCACCTGTTTTTTATCTCTCCGAATTTCTTTTGTATTTTTTGGTTGACCTTTCTCGGAATAAGCATGAAACGTTTGTAATTAATTATACTCACCTAATTATTTGCTCTAACTACACGCGTAAGGGAAGGCTGAACTTGTCCTGAGGGAGCCTTAAAACCTCTATTAAACAATTGCCATCTGTGTATAAAAGCACGTATTCTCATAGATATAAAATATCTTTTTATCTTTGGAAGTAGAAAACTTGGCCCTGCTTCCAAGGAAAACGAATATTTTTATATAATATCTGTAAGTCAGGCAAAAAACAATTTCATGAAAAAATATTACGACTATCGTACTTTAATGGCTGTATACTGCACGCTCTTAGTCTCATTAATCACGCATTTAAAAAATTACCCTACAAAAATGGCGTTGACTATGGCCGAAAGCGCGGATAATAAATTATGTTCCTTTTAAAACATTTACGTACCTATGTTGGCAATGCTGCTTTTAATTCTGTCTACGCTTGATTTGTTTAAAGATAGCTTTATTGCTTATATTTCGGAAGAATCCCTGTTCCCTAAAACCGCAAAATATATCATGGTTACGTCGTAAAATATTCTATATCCATTCTATTATTTAGTGGCACTAAACGGCTAGACTTTACAATCTTTTGGTAGACTAAAATGTAATAAAATTTTGCTCATAAAAATTGATAGTTTCTGTCGAATAGCCACTGGTCCTAAACCGCTTAGCTGCCGATTTTCTAACCATTTCTTAAATAAAACGAGAAAAGTATAAGACGGGGGTTGCAACTTGTAGGGTCTTATTGGATAAGTTTGAAACCTTTATACAGGTCGGGTAGGTTAAGTTGTAATATAAACTTTCGAGTTTTAAGAGCGCTCTCTTCTCTACCGCAGCTGAAGTTTGCATTTAGTCAAAGCTTTCTATTTGATAAAAATCGGTCCAGTGCCTCTTGAACCAATAAAAACGAGAATTTTCACTCCTTTTCGCCTGAGCGCTTTCATAACTTTGTCATTGCAGTTTGGTGATGTAAAGGTCGTCGTTTACGAGACACAATAGATCTGCGCATCGCAGTCGCAAAGACCGTCTGGCATCACGTAGCTGTGGTGCGTACGGTTTTGTGCTCGGAATACCGGCTTGCGTGCAATGCTACTGAATGCTCCGCACAGACCGCCTAAATGTTTCTCTTCAACGCCTGTTACCTACGTTACCTTAATGTATCCGACGTGTGAATTTCTATTCAGTACGATACTTTACGGTAACGAAATGTTTCATCAAAAGTGCTACAAGTACGGTTGCTTGCAATTCGCTGCGACGGTAAACTTGATATCATGTATAGCTGCAATCGCAATTTTAGTAAGTAGAACGTTCCACACGTCTATAATTTTATTTATTAATAACAAAATCTTAGTACTCAGCTAACCAAGAATGTCTGATTCATATTTATGTATGGACCAATAAATTAAATCTTTCCAAAACAAATTCTCCCAAGACGTACAACGTAGCAAACAAACAAATAAATATCTCATGTTAACGTAAGTCCCTTTGTGTTTACGTCTCATACCTACTACAGCTTTAGAAATATTTAAGTAAGAAAGTTTCTTCACCCCTCTATTCCCATGTGAGCAGCAGAATGTTTCATTGAGAGTTTTTGTCGCGAATAGTTCTACCGTTTTTATTCGCCTTTTTGCTATCAAAGGTTGCTGCACCTATATAAATATATGATATGTAGCTAAAGTATGAGAATGTTTTGTTCAGTATTAGAGGGATACAAGTAAAGTTTTTGTACGTTTATATTTCAATAAGTATTTTTTTACGTAACAGAAAGTAAATGACAAAATAATGCAAGTAATAAGCAATAAAGATACGAACATGTAATTAACCTATAAACGAAATTCCAACTTAGTAATCACTTTAGCTATAAACCGCTTTATTACGTGGGTCCTGTTTTATGAAAGCACTTTTATATTTGTACGTAACTACGATATTACACTACAGACAAGGATAAATTTGAAAAGTTTTTTTATTGTTCTAAGCTACGGAACAGATTGACGCATTAATGTAGATATATCATGATAGCGTCAAGATACCGAAAAAACTTTATTGAATGATATGTTGGCATTCTAGTGAGTGCGCCTTTGCCTACTCACAAGAAAAGAAAATATGTTACTTGATTTATGGACGGCAATGTGTATTATTTCCTTCGTTTTCTGTTTATTACGGGCTTGATACGAATTTTATATGAAGTACTTTGATACGAAATTGATATCCAAACACAAATGTAATAATTTCCCGAAACCGAGGACTAGTTAATAGATATTTTATTATCTTTTCATGAAATTAATTACAGGAGGAATTATTTTGCAAATATTAATTTGCCTTTTCCTTTGATAAAATGTACTCAATAAGTTAATAGGTATTTGAAGATAAAACGGCAAAACATCCCTATTACATTTTATCAAATTGACTAAAAGGATCATATATAATAATGACTTATTGAACTTTAGATAATAAATTTACAAATTACAGTTTATGATACGTGCAAAATCTTAAGCGGAGCTTTATGTATCCCGAAAAAAAAAGTTTTAGTGGTCAGTTTGTTGGTCGACGAATAACGTTTTTTGGGTTCCATTTCAACTGTAGAGTAAACATAATTTAATAAAACCATTTGACAAGTCGACAAAGATTTCAATATAAACAAGAAATTTTCAATCAATAAAACTCTACCGTTACTGACTGACAGACTGGCTGACTGGCTGACTAATAGACAACGCACAGCCAAAACTACTGAGCGTAGACGTTTTGTATGAAGATTCCTTAGGAAGTGTAGCTGAGCACTAAGAGAGGATTTCTGGAAATTCCTCAAGGAGATGGTATAGTTCCTCGCCGGCAAAGCTATAAATATATATGGACAAAGAAAAACAACAGTGCTAATATATTATATTATTATAGTTTAAAGATATGTTATTCAAACAACATAAAGTAAGCTTTAAAATAACATATTATTATATGTTAACAGTTCCGCACACGCGTAGGTAGCTCTTAGCTGTAAAACTAACACAAACTAATATTGGAAGTAAACACATGCTGCCATGACACTTTTGTATTAGCAACTACATCGCGTGAGTTATAATGAGATCTGACAGGGGGAATGAAATAAATTATCGTGAACTCTAACATCCGAATACAACAGGAAAACATTAATTTTGGAGTAAGATACTATAATATGAATTATGTGTAATGTTTCAGTACAGTATTAGTTATACTGTCAATACTAGCCTCCACCCGCGACTTCGTCCGCGTGAAAAGGTTTCCCTTAGTAAAAAGTGTCCTATGGGGAATCTAGGCTATTTTCAGTTCATTAAGTCAAAAATCTTAAAAGATTTATACAAACTTTCATCCCTTATTATATCCTATTGGAGGTAGAATTTATCAAAATCCTTTCTTAGCGGATGCCTAAGTCGAAAGATCTACCTGCATGCCAAATTTCTGCTCGATGTGTGTAGTGGTTTGGGCTGTGCGTTTATAGATCACTAAGTCAGTCAATCAGTCACCTTTGAGTTTTTATATACAGATTATGCTCTGATACGTGCAGTATGAAGTTGGTCAGAAGGCAGAAGACACTTAGATTAACAACTACAATAAAATTTTGTATGAGTACGACTAGAGTATGTATGAGTGGAATAAGGTACTTATTCATATTTATAGGAAACTATTTGTTACAACGATAACGAGTTTTTAAAGAAAAATTGTAAAAATATTTTTTATTTGTTTGTTAGAAAATATAACCAATAGAATGTGTGCCGTGTGTTTGAACACTAAACCGATACGTTTGTTTTCGTTCAAGCGTTCCGTATTTTATTGGTAACTTAGTGCTAGGTAATCCTATTAGAACGGGAGATTATAGGATTACTACATTTTAAGCTGATTTGTTTCATATTAGGGAATATATATTTTGCAATTAAAAAGTACTATCAATATGATATATGTATTTATTTTTAAGTTTTATATCAAATTGAATGTTTATACTTATTACATTTTATGAATCCAGAAATATTTACACAATTATATTTTAACTCTGATTGTGTTGTACGTAAGCAATTAGATCTACCTAGTTTTTAGTTGCAAATGCGTCAATTAACAATGCACGTACATACTCTCTGTGAGTTAATGATTACTTGAATTAACCAAGCTTAAATAAACCAGTGTATGTATTTTTGTACACAAAAAAAAAACATTTCTTTGTGTAATCTATATTCAGTTCATCATAATGGCCGTCCATGACACAGATTTTTTCAATCCACAGCACACTGGTCCATCAATCTGTAATATAAGGCATGAAACACAATATTTTATAATAATGAGATTGTAATAAGAGCCCAGTTTCCGGATTGAATTGATCCCTCCACAATTTGTACGATGATTTAATTAATATACCTAGGAGAGAGCAACTTATACCGTTAAGTTTTTCATAGTGAACAATATTATTTTTTAATCTTACTTGTAAACGTTAGCAAGCGACTAAATATATTGAATTGCTTTTATTTCGAACAAGGAATTCTGAAGTTAAATGTTAACACAGTATAATGAATATAAACGATATTTTGGGCATCAATGGACCAACTATGGACAACATGTATTCAAGATCATTTTTATTCCCTTTAATATCATGCAAAGCAAAATTATATAGATCCACCAAGACCAGTCCGATGAATGCCTGAATATTATAGTTGTTTATATTACAATACCAGAGCTTGTACCATATACAGAATAGTCAAATCAGGAAAGCCATTAGTTCCTATCAAAGCTTGCTTGCCTACGGGACAGGTTGTTATATTAGAACCTTAGTAACTAACTCGCATATATACCCCACAAAAGAGACTCAATGTGGCTTATGTCAGAGCTGGTATAAACCATAAACGAAACTGTTGGATATAACATATTCAAACGCACGTGTGGCCATTGCAGATAGAACTTGTACGACCATCGACTGGACAATAGTGCAGCAATTCAATCTCCACTGTTATTGTTCTGTTCATATTCCTTTGACCGCGTTACAGCTAAGGCCCGAAGCTCACAGATCACTATCCGAACGAGATGAAACGTTAACGCAGTGGAAACAATTTATATAGTACAGCCTCTACCGCTAGTGTGTATTATATTTTTCTATGTCTGAAGCAAAGACTACATGCACAATTATTAAGGATAGATGTGGTTGCTATAAGCTTTGTTACGTTTAAGTACAAAAATAAATCTTAAATAGTAACTGACATTTTAGGAATTTAAATATGACTGTAAAACCCCTTTTTGCCGATTAGTGAATTTTGTCAAATGTAACTCCATTTTACAACGTTAACAGTTTTCAAACAGCAAACGAACATTGCACATAATATCCAGCGCTTCATGCACATTTGAACACGATCATACGTTTTGACATTATGTCCTGCGATATCATTAAATAATTATATGCGTGGTAACGTTTTACAAACTAACTAGCGCAGTAGCACTCGCGAAATTTGGTTACTAAGTGCTTGGTCCTCAATGTTACATATTGAAGCATGTAACGAGACTTTATATTTTTTTATATTAATGTAAGTATTGTGTATTAAAATTGCAATCGATATATCACAATATTATTTTTCAGGAATTATAAGAATGTGAATAAAGTCTGCTCTATTACTGTCCCACTAAAGCATTCGGGCCTTCACATATAACTGTTATAAAAGTGTATGCTTACTTTACTTTATAAAGCTGCAGTCTTCTAGAAGTTTTTAAAGAATAAAATATTTTAAATCCTACGTTGGTTACAAACTCGCTCACTTTGTACGTTACAAACTCACTGCACAACAATAATAAACAGAGTAATAGACAAAACAGAAAAAAACGTATCAACGACCTATTTTCAATCACGGCCTGGTTGATGGAGTGCATTCTCTGCAAGAGAGGAGATCAATTCACTCTAAATCTATCAACGAAAACCTTTCCGGAAATATTTTTCCCTTTTATGTATCCAAAAGTGCACGTTGCAAATTCTACTAATAGTAAGTTGTAGAACAATACCAGCAGTTTATTCTAGTCAACTTGCATTTAATCCAAGCTGAAAGTTTCTACAAACATCAAAAGTTAAATTAAACTAAAAACATTGTTCGTTTTCATTCTCGAGAGAACTCATTTGAATAACGCAAAATCACGCACCGAGCTCCCTTAACTCAAAAGTTTACATATAAAAAATAATGGAGATACGCGTGTACTTATGTGAAAGTTAAATTATAAATCATCGGGTAATAGTGTTTTTATTATTATCGATAGCACCGCCATCTGGCGTCACGCGTGTGCAACATCTGTGAGCGAAACTCTTTGTAATCCCCCCACGACCTGAGCAAATGCCTGTTTACAGATTCAGAGGCCTTTTTCACATAAAAACTATAAGAGATTGTTGGAATAGATGGCTCCAACCATTATTTTACCGGCCAAACTTTTTGCGGTCCTTACGTGCCGTGAGTTGGAACTCAATATTTATTTGAGTATATTATTCTATACCTACAAGGAGAAGGAAACTATTTTGATTTACTTCGGTACATGAAGACCTACCGCAATTTCGGTAGAAGTATGGTACAATTTACTGAAATGATACTAGAGGAATAAGTATAGTTATTCTTACTGAATATTTTTTCATGTTATGAATTCAGATCTCCATTTATTTCCTTCGGTAGAAAGAATATTTGCTTTACTATTTTCGAACCAAAAATTCACCTAAGGAAATAATTGACAGCCATCGTAGGAAATTATCAAGTTGATCATGTAATAATTGCTAACTACATGACGTAACTGACTGTTAGAGCCACAAAGAGTTTTATGGTGATAAAGAGTAATTAGCTTAATTAATTGGCAATCGACAAACTTTCGACATACACCGAGTCTGTTTATCTATGATACGAAATTTCCGGAACGCCTAGTATAAATTAGGCTCGCCAGTAATATTTGTATGGACTGTTTTCCGATGAAATTGTGTCCATATATGCATGTACGATAACCGAAATGATGTTTTTCGTATATTTAGTACTCCCAATCATAAATACATAAGCTTCGTTATAATAAGTGAACTTGTTCTGGTAGGCTTAAATTATAGATTGATTTAACGAATGCAATTACGGATAAAATCAGATATTCTTTAATCAGATTATAATAATATTCGGACCGATGGTTAGATATAAAAGGCAAAACAAAACAGTCAACCGATAACAATAAACCTAGCTAAACCTAGTAAAAAAAATCACGTTGAAAAATGCAGGTTTGTACGATCCTAGATCTGCATAAAATATACCTGTATGGAATATTTAAACGAAATAGAAACAAATATTTCTTTAACGTCTTGTAATTCACAATGAACTTCCAAGTTAAACCGTCAGGGGATTAACCGACAAACTTTTAAATAAAGGAATTAAAAAGTTCGAAACACAGCTTTTCTTTAAAGATTGAGTAAAAATGTACTTCTGAGGCACCTGGTACAATTATAACATTGCTTTGAAACAAATTAAACAAGTGATTACTGAAAAATATATACTGTTGAACATAGTAATTTACTGTAATTTTGTAGTAAATACAACGAAGAATTTTGATTTCAATGTAATTTAACATAAAATAAAAAGGCAACACGCCTGTAGTCTAAATTGTTTTAACCCTTAAGAAATAAAAAAATGCTCATTAATATTGTTGTTAAAAAAATTGAAAATATTTATATTCTTTAAGCAGCTTCTTTTATTTGAATAACGAATGGCTATCGAAAAAAAAACATATTTTATTTCCATTTATATACACAATTATTCTTCATAATAATACTGTGACAATTATTTCATCTGGTCTGAAATAAAATAACTTGTAACGTCAATTTGATAATACAACTATGTATTGACGATCGTCAGTGAGAAGTTTACAGATTCTTTAGAATTCACGCCTTTTGTAAAATATTATGAACTTCCGATGAAATAGTTTTGAAAATACCAGTTCTGTCTAGGGTTATTTGGAGATGGAGAGTCAGGAATGAAATTCGTTTGCAGATATAATTATTTGACCTTCCGCTGATGAACACAAGAAACATAATCTAAAAAATCCTTTAATTTTATAGTTCGTTATCCTTGTCAAAAGCAATACCGTTCTATAATTATTCTTATGCGTATGTTACACACGACGTTGGTAAAAAATTCAGATAACTGTCGAACGTCATCGAATCGATTTATCAGAGTGCATTAAAAAAGATGAAACAAAAACGTTTGATCCTAATCAAAACTGAAATTAAAATAACGAAAAGCGGATTAGCTGTAAAACCATGATAAAAAGTACAGCGTTAAAAGCAATAATTAAAACCAACACGACAGTAAGAGCATTTCGCTCCAGTACTCGCCCGGGAGATCGGCCATTTAACCTCTTGACCCATTGTAATAAAGTTAGTAAGACGGGAATTTCATTAGTAAGCACCGAAGGCGGAGCTGCGATGACTTAACTTATTAAAGTATCGTTACAGACACGTGACTCAATAATAGCTTTGTACGCACAGGTTGCTCAATCGCTGATTAAAACACTATTCACGGTAATAGTCGCCGACCGTTTATTTCGACTGCTCACATTTATTATTCTCGAAGTAGCAGGGAAAATACTGTTACAATATTGTTTCATATTTGTACAGTGTTGGATCTGGCAATAAATTTAAATCATGACCATATTCTGTTTTCGAGAATGTGAATCCGCGGATTTGCATGTTTCTGTTCGCAGGCTCTGCGCTGCCGTTTACAAATGAAGAACAAATCCTTTTTTTGTCAATCCTTTATATTTATATACACATAAAATGCAATAGATAAACAACACCGTAAGATATAAGAGCTATAACTCTTCGCGGATAATTCTTTTGAGGAAAAAAGGTTTGTTATCTGCTCAGGATTCTCGGATTTACTTAGACACAATTGGGTTTATATTTACTGTTTATTTGCGTCTATACGAACAAAGAAACAGCTAACGAGTTAAAACAAAGAAGTTCGTTTGAGAATCAGTAGGCAAACTAAGTTTCTCAAGAAAAGGCCAAGGTCTTTTTAATTGGAATAGGAATATTTTATACGGTTCTCATTTGTTTTCTGTATTTTCCGCATAATTTGGAGAAAAGGAAACATGAATTCGATACTTTCATGAGATGCCGGCGACGTAGTACATCACGATTTTGCCAGAAATAGGAACAATTCACATGTTTTAGGCAGATGATCGTCTAACCCGGCCTATTTTTACGATTTGCACTGAGCAGTGAGCATAGAAAACGATATGAATTCAATATTTCTAGATTGCTCGCGCACGTGTCAAGAATCAAGATCTTTCTTGGGAATTTTACATTATATTGAACCCGAAATACGTGGAAACGAAGTCAGCTAAAGTAATACAAATATGATTGTAATGAACCATAGTAAAGAAGAAACAGACAGATTTAGCTACTAACTTTTTCAAATAGATTAACCAAACTTACAGTACATGAGGCAAAACACTTTTTACTTTAAATGGCTGGCTATAGAATACGACTGAAAAGGGTAAACACTTTTTATTAGTGCTCAGGTAAACGTTTAAGGTTCTAAGCGCTATCACGTTATAGAGAGGGCAAAGGATCCTATATCGGGATATAACGAGGTGACTGAACAAAGACAGAAAACAGACAACTAGTAAGCAGGTATCCAAATATAGAAGTTGCGTCATCATCCCTTAATCTCTTAAAGCAAGGTCAAATAGAACATAATACGTCTATAGGATAATAACATGGTTAGTAACGATCCTTATGAGGAAAATATTATTGAAAGCTTTTTGGATTCATGCCCAGTATGGTCATTAGGGCTATTCCCCTCGACAAAGAGGAACGCTGAATTTTTATGGGTTTTTATGACATTACATTACTTGACATCAACATTTTTTGCGATAACCGAATGTAATATAACGTTATTTTAGAGAGGTACGAATTGCGTTGAAGATACAAAATACGCTAAAAAACAAAAGTAGTAAATTACGTTTACCGTCCCCACCATCAACATTGCGTAAATTAAATGTTGAAATTCACAATGGAGTCCCACATCAGTAAGGCCGAACGTGAAGTTATGGTGGGAAATGTCAAATGCAGCTCCCCATTAATTCCCGTACAGGGAAACCGTGCCAAAAACTGTAAAATAATCTCTAACTCCGAAACAATAGTCGTAAAAGTCGGAAAAACCTTGGCAGATACATTATTTGTCTTTTAAACTTTTATTTCGGTTCAACAGTTCCCGATGTTGACTGTGCTAAGTAATCACTGGATGGGAAGTGTTTGAGCCTTTGTATGCTCTTAGGCTAATCTTGAAACTGACCCGGTTTTGTCAGAGATTTGCGCTGACTAATGGTTCAGCCGAATTACAGCTTTTTGTCTATCAGAGCTAATTGCGACATCATGCTAGTTTATGAATAATATGACATAAATGTGATATATGATGCTTATAAAACTTTGTTACAGTTTAATAAAAGTATACATTTATCGTAGCCTAGCCAATTCTAATCTAATTATACCTGAGTGAAAAAATAAATGTTCTGTTAATCTATTTTAGACCCCTGACCGAGCGATGCAACATGTTTCCCATCAGGCTATCACTGTAACTATTTTGTATTTTTATGATACCATCCATTAAAGCGCCACCCTATATTACTTCGAGCCTTTTACTTACATTAGTAATCTGTTTATGGTTTTTTAAGTAAATAGATAGACTGTTCGTCAAACAAAAATTAGGCCTAATCATATTATTAGTTTTAAATGAAATAAGAAAATGTGAGCGAATTTATTAACTACACTTTTGAATTCATTCATTCATTCATTCATTGGCCTGTATACATCTATTGCAGATGATTAAGAATATACTTTTGAATATACCAATAACAATAAGAATGAACGTCATGCTATAAAACAAACATTCCATCGCCTTCTTAGTTATAGTAGTTATCAAAATGTGCTTTTCATACAACTAAAATTAATTTTACCCCTCATTGATTGTAAGCTGGATATTACGAAATAGTTTAGCAGAAACCGCTGTAGTTCATTCAAATTTTCATAACCGACCAACATTATTATGCAGCACGACTTTTCCCTGATATTGCACATGTTTTTAAACCACATATTGCCGAGCTTGAAAAACGCATCCAATTTGAAGTTTTAGTGAAAAGCTAAATTATTTACGGTTACGTAGATAAACGGATATACAACTTCGATCGACTTTCTTTTGTTCATCTTTATCCAAAATTGTTTTACTCTTTTTGTCAATCAGATAGTTTTAGTTTTCCTGCGCAGTATGTAATCATTCGGAAGTAAAGAGAATCTTAACTCTTTTGATTTTATATCTTAATAGATATTGTAGATTAGATTAAAATAAGAAATAAAAGAATTAAAATTACGTTCATTCTTTATCAATTATATAAAATATGCAAAACACAAGTAAGACAGTCAGATTCAGTTTCGAAGCTTAAATAGTGTCGGATAACCTATCCGATAGATAAGGTGACAGCAAATGTAATTATCTGGAACTGATGCAATCGGTCATTGGTCTAGTAAATCTGTTAAGACTACATGTATATTTCACGGTATAATTTTCCCAGCTACTCTACCAGGATTATTTTAACAGGATCCGACCACATGCAAACCTAGTTATAATCAGCCGTTTAAGCCACTTTGCAGTACAGTTAAGTAACCGGGTTAAGATATAAACGGTGAGACCAGAATCACTTTCAAATGAATATTTCACCAGGTGACATCCTAGCCGACAGCCTCTGTGGCGCAATCGGTTGTGTTTCCGACTGCTGACCACGGTCCCAGGTTCGAATCCCATGATGAACAAACTGTTATTTTGTTTGTTATTTATATTTGATTATTCTCAGTAATAGTCCGGAGTATATAAACGTGCCTGGCGTATTGCAATAGGCTCGCCCTCTATTGCATTGGACTAACGTTGTTAATGGTGAAACGAGGACGTTTTTCATACACCTCTACCTACACCTTCTGGTATAACAGGCGTGAATATTGGCCAGTTAAGATACCATATACATATATACATGGTATCTTAACTGGCCAGTAAACATGACAAGATATATAAATGTGAATAAGGCAAAGGAAAGGTGTAAGCGTAGTGGTAGCATTCGCTGGACTTCATAGCTCTAACGAAAACATAGTGTCTATATGTGATACGGTTCTTCTTAAGAGAAAGAAAATGTCCTATCACTGATACATAATAATATGAACTCAGAAGTATCTTACTACTGTGTATAATTGCGCAGCTATTTTTGGGTTGCGGAGGTCAAGCAGCAGTTGATTAGTAAAGTGACTGGTAATTAATTTTTCTTAAGGACTAGCGTCCGTTTCTGACTTCGCTTAGTAGTGTAACAATATCTTCTTTATGAAGAAGAATGTTTAATGAAAGTAATCGGATCGATCCTGGTTATATTAAATATATGAAAGAATATTGAGCGAAATTAGTCTCTATAAGTAAATTGTCTTACAAAAACACCCAGCTAAAGATGAGGAACTCGGTTAGTCTTACATAATTAGGTTTCCGCAAGCGGCAGGTAATGTTCTTAGTATAACAAGCTTTCAATCCTCCTTCATAACATGTAGCATCACAAAACACGGGCATATTACGTAAGATAGATCAAAAAACGTATATACATAACCCACACTTATCTATACTTAATATTATAAAGCTGAAGAGTTTGTTTGTTTGTTTGAACGCGCTAATCTAAGGAACTATTGGTCCGATTTGAAAAATTCTTTCAGTGTTAGATAGTCCATTTATCGAGGAAGGTTATAGGCTATATATCATCACGCTACTACCAATAGGAACAGAGTACCAGTGAAAAATGTTGCAAAAACGGGGAAAATTTTTAACGCTTATTTAACGCAAGCGAAGTTGCGCGGGTCGGCTAGTTTAATATAATCCTGAAACATTTTCATGTAGATCATTAACTTAATTAATTTCTGGTACAAGTTAATTTGCGATCTTATCGTTATTAATTTAGGGGAAGTTTTTTTCGTGAAACTGCATTTTTTTATCAAAATGTTGATCGTGATGACTATCTGTCGAAACGGCAGTCATATGACAGTTACATAACGTGATGTTTTTTGGTATAAATAAGGTTGGTACCTACATTTTAATCTTTCTTTAAGGCCGCCGCTATTTGTCATCAATATTTCATCGGGGATTTTGTTAACATACAATTAACCTGCAATAAATTTTGTACATCCCAAATTGTTATTTTAGAAATTGCTTGTTTCAAAAATAGGATTATTATAATATATTATATGGGCAGCAACAAAACTTTGTATATTAAACCATATTCATTCATGACCATTCGCTATAATATACAACTACTTTTGTAAATGCGTTTCAATTCTACTAAAAGTGATAACTACATGTCATGACCCGTACTTCTCTATTTATACCTCGTAATTGCTGTAACGTTGTAAAATTATTGTAAGAGTTCCATGTACCGACGCTGTTTAAATGCATTCCCTCAGGATCTACTTCAAAACATGACAATGCATCCAATTAGTGTACGTTGACATAACAGGCTATTGTGGCTCTCCGTAATCGTCTCTGTATAACATAACAGCTACTCTGAACCACAAATCTACTTAAGACGATTAGGCTAGATCATCGAATTACCAGCGTCCATCAACACGTTAATACAATCAAACAAATATAACCCATCATGACAATTATTGTAACACTCCATTCAAACACATTTTGAGGTCAGGTTCTGATTCAAATCGCGTTGAAACGTATAATGAATCGACCATGATTGATGAATAAAGCGAGCGAAAGAAAGCCTCAGAAATGTATTTGATTCTTGACTTCATCCTTTATACTTCTCTCATAATCCCAGTGGAAACCTTACCGAAAGATAAATTACTACGTCTGTACGAATATCATCCATAAAACTTGTGTACTCCATCATAAAAGTACCAACTTTATCGCTACGTGTAATTATTTCATAGAATTTCCTGCAAAATTCCAATTGTTTACCCGGAAATTGTATCAAAGACAAATTGGTTCTGTTTAGTTCTTTTGGTAGATTTTTATTGAATTTCCCGCTGTGGCGTGGAATCAAAGAGACAGTGCGCAGAGTACGTGTGCCATCCAATACACGTCACCAATTAGAAGTGTTTCAACTGAAATGAATTCAATTTGTCCGAAGTTCACCGCACGCGCACTACAACCCATTCTATACATTAGAGTGCATTGAATGCGGACACAAGTATCAAAATATTATCACAATCGCTAATGAGATTCGGTTATTACAATTAAAATAATTACGAACGAACTTTAACGAGCGAGCGAGCGAGTTTAAGTCCAATTCAAAAAAGTTGTTACTTTATTTAGTTATACTAAAATGTTGTATCAGACATTTCGTACCTATTACGTAGTGGATATGTAAATGAGTGATTAGGGAAGGTTCAATTACACTAGGAATTTAGGTGCGCAGAAAGTTGCGTCGACCCGCACCGACAATAATAGCAGATTATCTTTAGAGGCTTGGTCAAAACCACTCCCATTTTACGACTGATGGGGAAATATCATGTTCAAGTTAATTCCCTTGATTCCGGCCAAAATGTGATAAAACAATGTGATAAATGTCCTTATCGAGCACCATAGGCGTTTTATGTTCTTTTATTGTAACATAATTACAAGATTTTGTAGCCCTCGACCCATTTATCACCATCATCTGGTTATAACGGTTATTTCGACATTGAATTTTGGGTTTACCCCTGTTTTCAACAGAATTAAAATAATTATACCTTGACCTTTCCGACCTTATCTTAATAATATTTTTTATTTGCGAATATATTTATTTCAAAACATGGACACAAAATGAACGAAAGATAAATATGATAAGAAATTGCACTCTGACCTCGATAATGCACATAAACTTGTAGAATATTAGGTATCCAATTGTCTTCGTATAGTTGTGTATGAGAGATACTAATCCATTATTATTTTAAAAATAATCAGGTAAAGGCAAGAAAGATATCAAAGAATTTTATTATTAGATTTCACTTACATAACTAAGTATGTTGTATACCTGATGACATAAAATCAAAGACTTATGCTTGCAAATTCTTTCTTCATAATAATACTGACATGGTCTTTTAATATTAAACAATATTTATTATCATGTACCACCATGATCAGACAACAATATCGATACGCTCAGTAAGGTTGCTATTTTTAATCGTAGCAAGTAGCGTAGCAAGTAGCGTAGCAAGTAGCGTAGCAAGCTGGCGTTCTTTGCCTACCGCCATTGAAAAAAGGTTTAGCTTTTTGTGTGGATATACGTATGTATATGTCAAAGGTATCATTAAAAGCGTTGTAATTGATTCTTTAGACGATGAAACGTACAGTAAACGCATTCCTAATTGCCCTGACCACGTTAACTAACGTTCAGATTTTACATTTATACTCAGTATTCTTCTCTCACATTAATAATGTTGACAGTCAATAGTTTAATAGATACTCCATTTACTGTCTTAAAATATGTTCCAAATATGATTGGAGGTTAAAGTTGTCTTTATATGAATAAACAGTTTTTTTTTTACTGCTTACATTCAAACTATCGATGTTCTGTGTACGTTACCGGTCGGCAATGATGAGGAGAAATACTAAGTAGTGTAACACTTTTTGTTCTTATTGCAAATATTTAATTTAAGATTTAAATTTAAAATTAAGTTTAGAAATTATGTATGATAAAGTTCATTATAATGACAATTAGCACCGCAATATTAGATACTAAAGCGGTGCTTATTTTGATTGCATTATTAAATGGGGTTCGGGTATTAATGTAGAACTAAGGCCCTATGATAAAATTAGAATATGATTTACCGTATGCTAAGAAAATAAAACTCATTTCGTTAAGATTAAAGTGTGATTTTCGAATTTCTTGCTGTCTCGTACATAATTATAAGGCAAAAAGTGACAAACTATGAGCTAGGTAATGGGTAGGTAGTGTGCAAATAAATTCAGATAATAATTTGCCATAGCAGTGATTTTTCCATCGTATTTATAGAGCTATCTCGTCATTCACCATGAATTTTATTGGTGCGTAACCTCATTAGTTGAACGAACTATAATTGACACACCGGCTGACCTGTCAATTAAACACGCTCATGGCCGACATTATTTTGCTCTTTCTCTGAAATGCTCCGACCATTTTGTGACAGTATTTTTTATAATCAATTGTTTCGTTTTGTGTAAAACTCAATCGTTAATCTATCTATCATAGTTTTCATTAATTACTCATAATTCTTTATGTGGTTACAGCTTATTTACTTTAATTCTCAGTTTTAATTTGAAGGACAGTAATAATATATAGTACTATATGAAATTTCAAATATTTTTTTTATTATAATAAGATGAAATGTGATTTCCCGTCATCCTGTCGCCATTTTTTTCGCCGAGGATCGTTGATCCTGATGGATGCACTGAAGGGTTTCCTTTACAAACATACGTGACATGAATGTACCCTATAATTGAACAAAGATATTCTCCCTCGTCGAGCTTCTTTTTTAAGAAAATTGTATCTCTCTTGTTCGAATAATGTTTTTCTTTCAAAAATTTAATTTAGAGTTGTTTTATTGATTTAAAACATATAACATCCAGTAAGATACTCATTTTAATAAATTTATAGATCCAAAATGTTGATACCAGATCTACAGAAATGAATTAAATAGATGAAATAGATCCAGGTATGTACCTACTAATTTACTTATGAAGCAAGTACTTATTGTACTGAGATCTAAAATGTAATACTATAATACATATTTTGATACCTACATCTTATGTATTATGTCATGTATAACATCGCACTAAATATAAATCAGCGCGATAAACCTCAATTTATACAATTCGTTATCTTGTTATTAATACTAAATTATACATTATTTATGTATACGACACTGTTGTTGCAACGTAATAAATGAATCATTTATCAAGAAAAACATTTAAAAAAATCAAAACCCAAATATAGAAGGCGATACTTCAATGAAAGTTGCAAGAACTTTCAAAAGTTACTGGGATTAAAGTTTCACATACCTGTACAAAGTATGCCGACGAAAAGCACCGCTGTCACTAACCACCGCATGATGTCAGCCCACGGAACTCAAACACTACACCTCATAGAGAACTGAACCTACTTAAAGACTAAACTTTTAAATTCCCAGTATCGGAACTTTTACGCGGAGGTTCGCTGAGAGGGTTAGAAGCGGCAGCCTGCAACGGTACCCAGCGATGAACTACCGCGGTCATTGGGCAGGAACGAACTCACAACCTTTTGACACGCATGCGCGAACTCTCGACCTCCCCTCTATTAGACTGATAAAACTGAAACGCATGTTATAATAATTCGCATGTATGAATTCGCCTAAAAATATTATTATTATATTTCATAAAAAAATAAGTAAAATATTTTAATTTATTAGAAGTAAAGTGCACTTAACCAAAAAAAATTCCGTTCGGGTGAAGAATTTCTATTGCATTGAAATCAATTGATAATTATTTTTGCTATAAACAAAACTTTGAAAAGTCATTGTTTGTTTCGAACCCTCGAATACTGACGTGGCGAATGACTAGATCAATCGGGTACTAATGCTCATTATAAAATTACTAATCACGGGAAATTCTACAACTGTTTTATTACGGGTTTTTCTTCTTAGAGATACTGTACTGAAACATGGACTTTGTTTGAACTTGCATGTACCTACAGATTACACTCGGCCATTAGCTGTTGAGGAAATCAGCTGATAATTATATGCAACTGATTATATTATTAGGTATTAATTTGTGTTTTCCGTGTAAACAATATTAGAAATTTGTCACTGTAACCGGAACATTACGGTACTTTTTTAATTTGTTTTATTTCTTTTTTATTATTAAAAATAAAATACAATGATAATTAATCAAAACCACACAGAAAATAGTATTAAGCTTCTCTTCTTTTATTTTTACATTTGTAGGACGTGGTAATAAAGCTTATTATATAAACAATAAGTCACGTTTTCCTTCGTGCTTCATAAGTCCCACTGTCATGAGCAGTAACGTCAGTTGTCAAGGAGAGTCAGCGCCCTCAACTGATCTTGTCAACCTCAATGTTAATTTATTATTTATTTATTTATTGTTATGAATCTAACCTAAATACACTCGACTTTTATATCATAATGCATCAATTATAAGAGATTACAGCATACATGTTCAATGTCTCAATTTGTTCATATTCTTTCATATAATTGCAGTTGGACTAAATACAGATTACTGTACTAAAAAAGTATGAAGTAAATGTAAATCATAATAAAGCCTAACAATCACAGGTAAGCAAAACATTGCGTTGATAACGCGAGACGTAATAAAAAATAATATTAACATCAAAAAGTCATTCGATTACCTAACTTTCTAGAAAGACTATACGATCAGATATAAATTCTATTGATAAAATTTGTTTACAAACAAATAGAAAATAGATTATCACAAATAGTTATTCCGGTCATAGTACAGTCTGCAACATTATCGATAAATTAATTTACATCATAGATAAATGATAACGAACTAGGTAAATAACTTAAAAACATTTTTCCATTCAATTTTGTTCGAGAAACAATTTGTTTAGTACAGACATAATAATAATATCATGCCTGTTGTACTCGAAGGTATTGGCAGAGGTGTATCAATACACCCACATTTCGCTGTTAACAATGTTAGTTCCTTGTATTGGGAGCGATCCTATTGCCATTCACTGGCCACCTTACTAAACTCCAAGCTACTATTTTTTTTTTATATAAATTAGTAAAGACTAATAGAACCTGACCCGCTTGAAAGACCAAGATCTCATGATCAGCAATCGAATACACTACCTACCGCATCACAGAGCAAGACAATTTGTCATCTGCACTATAATCTAACACAAAAGATACTATTTTTAAGGAACTTTTGGCAAACTACCGATACAAAATGAATACGAAAGTCAGCTACGGTAACAATTAAATATTCTATAAGAAGAGCAAGTGTATGAGTGTACTATTCTGATTTCATGATCATCAACATAACTGTTTTCTATGATTCAGACATCGTTATTACTCCGATGAGTTCTTCATTCCTTTTAAATAACGTATGTCTCGCTTGATTAAAAAAATAAATACAACTTTAGAGAATACTTAACTATTTAGTCCCAATTATATTTTTTAAATTGTGCAATGGTACCGATATTTTTCGGTTTATTAAAAAAAAAAAATGTCACTAAAACCGATGTGTATTTTGAATCACGAGCTATATTACTATTTAAAAAGGAGGAAGTGTTGCTTTAATTCTTAAAAAAATGGACATACATGAGTCTATTCATAAAATCAATAGTCTTATTTCCCATTACGAAGTAAGACGGTTAAGCTTAAGACTTCTAGCAACGACAACGACATACCCTGCCAAGTAATTTTGGGTCAGCAAGTGAGTGGCCCTCATAACTTATACCACTTGGAAGAGCAACACGCAGTGACTGCCAAGTTTCTTGCTGTATGCGTCAATCCAGGCTGAACTGACCTACAATTGAGATATTCATATTATTACAATATTGTACATTAAACTGGCATTTTTAAGTATATACGTATAAGACTCAGGCACTGAAATGTCACGTGCTTCTTTAGGCACGGGCGGACTAGAACTAGTATACTATTATTTTGCAATTTTCATCTTTATACGCTTCTTTTAAAAAACACTATCATCAGTGCTCAATTTAAAATAAGTTATTCAAATATTATGGTTAAAATTTTCACAGGCACGAACACAAAAATTACGAAACACATTTTGATGGGATTCAATTACACTCTGAGAATGTCCCTGTTAATGTTTCTGCGTGCGATTATTATTATTGGGTCGACTTACAAGCCCTTTTTAGCGTCGTAAGGGAAAATTGCTTCAGGGTCAGGACCCTTTTACAAGGGCTGAACCGCAGCGTGATGCTACAGGTATGTCATTAGACGGTCGACAGTGTCACGTGGCATAAATAATTGTTCTTATTTAAAGAAGGAAGAGCGAAAAGTAACAATATTGGAACAAAAACAAACTCCATTACAACGATTGTTAATTTCTACTGCAACACCTAAATATATAGTGAATAATAGAACTGATTTTCAATTAAGTGTAGCCACATATTAATTCTTGACTGGCTTCGATTTTTACAAGCGCGATTTTTGTCTCGTAGTCTTTAATAAAGATCATAGGTATATTTTTTAGTATTTAACTGGTATAACTTAGTTCTGAAGTACTTTCTTAAAATTAAAATCATTCCATTCTTGCAAAAATTACAGTGAAAAATAATTAGGGATAGATACGCATCTAATCGATAACCTATTTTTTACTGATTATCTTTGTCGGCAAAATTGTTTTCCCTTTAATAATGATATATTATCTCATATCATCTCTAATGAAGGGGACTTTTATTATTATCAAGGTAGAATGTTATCACATTATCTTGTTAGTCGATGAGGACCAGTTTTGTTTATAAACAATTGAAACTGCGAATTGTTATCACACGGCATCAAGTCAATCAAGCATAATGTTCAAGCTAGCTATTATTTTGGCGCTGGCATTAGGTAAGGTTTTTTTATTTGTTTATATGGGTTCAGGTATAAATGACGATTGCAAGTTTTCTTTCAATGTTACGACTTTCCATACCTACAATATGTACAAGATGGGGTCTTGCATGGGCAGTCTATTGTACAGTAGGATTTTTTAAAATTATACATATTAATTTATTGAGACCCAATTTATATTTATGTCTGAATCTAAATTCCAAATTTAACCCAATAATGTCCCACTGCTGGGCAAAGGTCTTCTCCCGCAATGAGGTTTAGGGACTTTGTATACCTTCAAAAACTGTTCTAAAGAACTCTCAGGCATGCAATGTTGCATCACGATATTTTCCTTCACCGATGGAACAAGTAATAATTATTTCTAATACACACATAGCTTTAAAAGTCAGTCGTGTGTTGCCTCGGGTTTGAGCCTGCAACCACTTGCGTGGGAGGTAACAACAAATACCACTCGGCTATCATTGCTCTTTATATTTATTATTTTATAAATATAATAATTAATTTTGTTTTTTCAGCGAGCCATGGGTTTTCAGTGCCTTCTAAGGATGCGAGAAACCAAGATTTGTGTGCATTCTATTTGTACACAAAGTACGTAACACTTTAACTATTTTTATAAGAATATATTTTTAACTCTTATAAGCTAAACCCAGTCTCACTTCGCCACTGTGCACAAAACGACCCCACTCGGTTATCACTTTCTTTTTGGTTGTGGCTGTCACTTTGTCCGCCAAAAACACAAGTATAATTAAAATTCACTTTATTGTTTTAAGGGTATCGCCGAATACCCTAACTCCTGTGCTAGCAGATAGCACAAAAATGGGTGCTCTTATAAAAGACGCGAATACAATAATTCTAATCCACGGTCATGAAGGAACTGCTTTTACATCACTTAATCCTGATGTGAAAAATGGTAAGGTTGAACATATTATTTAAAAATATTTAACTAAATTATACTAACTTTGCCAAGAATGCTTTCCTAATTACGTATGTAAGTACCTTATTTTTAATTTTGGTTAAAACTTATCACAAGTAGTGACCAGATTTAAACGAGATGTCCAGCAGTACTTTTAAAATGAGGAGAGTAACTATTTTGGTTACACTGAAAATTGTAGACCTTTATTTAAATTTATATATCGCAAATTGCAGCACAATCTATGATAATGAATTCTTAAAAAAATATTGTTTTTCTTTTAAACATTATATTAACCGGAGTACTGTGCGGCTTCAATTACCTATATAATTTAAGCCGAAATCTTCGAGTACTTCCATGCATCATCAAATTCAAGTCAGCGGTTCGGTTTAGCTCTGAAAAAGTAACAAATAGACATTTGTTTTTTTATTTTTTTATTGAAGTGCGAGAAAATATTATTTACCTGTTGAAACAAACGTAACTGTTTTGTGTTCTTTCAGCTATCATAAAGAACATAGACGGCGATGTGAACGTTATTTCTGTAGACTGGACGTCTTTCTCATCTGGTAGTTACTCAAATGCTTTAAGAGGAGTGCCCTTAGTAGCTGCAAGCATAGCTAACTTTATCACTGAAATGAATAAACTTGATAGTAATGATAATAATATAGTATCTTATGACAAAGTCCACGTGGTTGGTTTTGGCCTCGGAGCTCATATCGCTGGTCAAGTCGGTAGATCGATTGCGGATGGCAAAATAGCCCGAATTACTGGTAAGTTATACAAACCTATTTGCGCTTTACTATTTTGAGAATTAAATTCAGTAATATATAAATGTTACATATAACGTGTGTTTTTCGGTCAATTGTGGACGTACTTTACAAAAAATAAATAAATGTACCCCATGAGCAAGCTATGTATCCTTCACGCAGGCCAAGTCTCTTCAAAAACTATTTAAAAATTGAAAGGTGCAAGGTGTTAAATTTTGTAGTACTAGCAATACACCTTAAAAATAATATAGGAAAGTCAAATGTAATAAACACGTTATGTAGCGCCTTTCTCTCTTCACATTTAACATGTGCTGCAAAAAAGTGAAGGCATTGATCAGATTTTCATTCACTATTTTGTCGTTAGCCAGCTGGTTTCGATACTCGACAGTAGCAAAAATTATTAAAATAATTATTTTCTTCCAACAGGATTAGACCCTGTAGCCAATTCTTGGGGACAAAACTCTGCCCGTCTGAGAATCACTGACGCCAATTATGTTGAAGTCATACACACTGATGGCAGTGGACTTCTCGCCAACGGACTTGGCGTTCCACTTGGTCATGTGGATTTCTTTGCAAACGGTGGCAGCAACCAACCTGGATGTCTAACTCACGCGTGTTGTCATAATCGCGCTTATGAACTATTTGCGGCTTCGTTTGAAAACGATAAATTGGTGGGACACCCGTGCGCTTCACAACTACAATTAAATCTCAATAGATGTAACGGACCGACATTGAGGATGGGAACCAATGACGCTAAGATTGGGTAAGGTTTTCGAAATAAAGCCCATGGGAATAGATGTGATAATAACGACGATAACATTGTAAACAAACACTCACTAGTCAATCCGTAAAACGTCTCAACAGTTTGTAAAGTGCAAAATTATTCACGGTAGTACGAAACTTAAGTTTCAATGAGTAGTTAAGATAAGCAAATATTTTTTATTAGTTAGTTACCCAATATCTAATTATTTCGTAATTAACTCGTAATTATCATCTATGATTATTTTTCTTTACAGATTTGGAATATACCGGATTAACACTAGAAGAAATTACCCTTTTTAAACGGTGAATAATAATTGGCTTTTCATAGAATTAAGGAAACTGGCAAAATAAATGAACTTGATGACAACTACTTACTTTGTTTTTTTATTTTTTTCCTTGATTTTATTTTATACTTAGTAAAGAACGCGCATCTAATGATTGTTATAACCATAAATACATGGTTATATTAATTTTGACTGAACGTGTGAAAGTAAAAGTTAGGCTCCGTAACGAGTATATTAGCACAACTACAGTAGATACTGAACAGAGGTTAATGTTTGGTACACAAATAGTTTTAGAACCTGAATTAATACTTAAAAATAATATATTATGATACTTTTAATACTGAGAATATATATTTTCACGCGGACAAAGTCTCGGACAGAAGGTCGTTGAGTTAAGTATATAATTATATAATAAAATAATAATAAATACAATTCGAAGGAATTAAATTAATGCAGTTTTGTCTACTAGCCTTTTTTAATATCGTAAAAAGTTTGAGACAAAGACAGTTTTCATGCTACGTAGATAGAGACAACTAAGAACAAATTTTGGCTCGGAATGCCGCATTCCTTTACAATTTACCCGTCAGTTAACTTATAACAGATGAAACATTTGTTACAAGTTTGATTAAATCAAAAGTTTTTAGCGTCTTAGCGAGGCACCATGGGTCGGAGTTAAATGTAAAAGTGCTCAAAGTTATTTTGGGTTCCTCTGCTAAGTTCAGGGTTAAGTTGAAAGTTTCAGCTATCATTGTATCGAGTACTAGCTGACCCGCGCAACTTCGCTTGCGTTACATAAGGGTCATAATTTTCCCCGTTTTTGTAACATATTTTACTCGTACTCTGCTCCTATTGGTCGTAGCGTGATGATATATAGCCTAAAGCCTTCCTCGATAAATGGGCTATCTAACACTGAATTTTTTTTTCAAATCGGACCAGTAGTTCCCGAGATTAGCGCGTTCAAACAAACAAACAAACAAACAATCAAACAAACAAACAAACAAACAAACAATCAAACAAACAAACTCTTCCGCTTTATAATATTAGTATAGATGCGTATATTTGTCGCATTACTTAACTATTCTCGATCTACATAGGTGCATTTAATATGTCCTTCCATGATCCATCTTTCAGCCTGTCTATGCAGTAAAATTGAGTTGGGTTCGTGTATTACCGAAAAGAATGATTTGAAAATAATATTAAGCAGAACCAAGTCGAACCGTAGTCATAACAACTAAATACTTTTGTTAAACGAAAACATAGTGAATGTTTACAAAACAACTGGATACTAGCATGGCTAATCCGTCGGGATAAGTTTACTCGCTTAACTGAGGCTTCTTACTTATTTCACTTAATACCTTTTAGCTGGTCACTGAACTATTTAAAAGGGTACTTTACACTGAAGAACTCTATACTAAATACGTTCATTTGAAAATGTCTGTACAAAACATATTAGGTTTACGTATTAATTTGTAAAATTTTGTACAGGAGAATTTATGACCGCAAATACTAATTTCTACGAAAAAGTAAAATTAACTCCACAATATTTTTAATCTGTTAAAGAAACTAAGACAGTATGTGACGAATATCCAAATCTGTTTAGAATACACTGGTCAACAAACACGACTGCAGACGACTGAGACCACCGCAAGTTGCATGAATATGGTTAGCAAGTACAGAATACCACAACAGCTTACCTTTGAATTCACTACCGATATCTTACAATATTAAGCTAACAAAAATAATCTTAATTGAAATTTATATATTAACTCTAGAACAAAACCTAAACACCTCAATAAAGTTAAAATGTGTAGAACGATTGCAAAGTAGTCGAAACACCGCCTTGTAATAAAATAACCGCAACCAGTTTCAAATTTAAGAAATGTATTTAAATAATGCTATAGCCCAATTTTTGTATAATCTGTACTGACGAGTAGCGAGATTTTGACATTTGGAATGTACTGCCAAAATAATTCCTACAACGTCCGTTATAGGCGCTGATCGGTCCAGCCATTCACGCGTGATGCCGTGACCACGGAAAACGGATTTAATTTTTATATATATAGACAGAAATATAATATTTAAATTTTATAAATCATACAGTAGTGGAATGCAGTGACATATGAATGGTACGAAATCTGGTTACGGGTTTAATAATTACACTTATTTCATTTAACTGTGCGGTAAAAGGTTTACTATTACTAAATAAAATCTTCATGTAATCGCAAGAAATAAAAACCTCGCAGACAGGAAAGAACTTAACTCTTGGTGTAAAACAAGAGAAGTTTTGTAAAGACAAGATCTGTTATAATCACACAGACGTGCTCTCTGTACGGTATTCAGAAACTTCACGAGTAAAAGTAAGTATGAAAGTGCAGTCAACGAGACATGTGCAAAAGTATATTTACTGTAAAGCATAGCTAAACTAACGTTAGTTTATTATCTCTATCTTAAAAAGAATACTATAATTATGTTACCTATTTCAGCAGTTATTTCTCAATACAAAATTACATACCCACATTTTTTTTTACTAAGTGCCTTTTTTTGCAAATTTCGACTAAATAATTGAAACCTAACTATAACACTTATTGTCTGCTACACAAACGAATAGATTCCTATTCACCTATACATATAAAAACATATGTAAAATATCATCTATATATTTTATGGAAAATAATAATCGATGATTTTTTGAAATAAAATGATTGACAAGCTACTATTTTATGCCATATTAACCTTTCCTTTCTTAAAAAAAAAAAAACATTGAGTAAATTCCAAAAAGTGTTCTAAGCGTTATAATTTTCGTATGACACACAGAGCTAATTGGCTACGTTGGAATATTTGCGTTGATCAAGTCAATACCGTTTCCCTCTGTATTCTCATTGAAGTTCATTCCGCGGATCGTTTAACACGTCCACCAGGTGGCGGTAGTGGGACGTCAGAGCAGAACGTAATTGAACTCGTTAGGTGGCCGGCCAACTGCCTCGCACACAGCCATTTTCAACTATTTTATTTACTCCCCTTTGTTAAGATCCTTTAAACATGGAGTTATAATGTAAGTCAGGTTAATAAGAACACAATTTCAGCTTATCAAAGAAGATAACGAATTGTAAATGTTTTTTTAATGATTCGACCACTATAACCACCGCACGTTTGGCGCAGTGGTTTAAGCGGTCTCCTCGCCGCAACAACCGTGGCGCCGCGTGTGGTGGGTTCAAATCCCACCCGGGACAAATCTTTGTGTGATGAGCAAGAGTATTTGTTCTGAGCCTGGATGTTAATGTATCTATATAAGTATGTATTTAGAAGTATATAAGTATGTTTATCAGTTATTTGGTTACCATAGTACAAGCTCTGCTTAGTTTGGAATCAAATGACCGTGTGTGAGTTGTCCAATAATATTTATTTATTTATTTATTTATTTATCGACTACCGACAACCGGCCTGTCATTGAGAAATTTTGTATGAAAATCTGATCAGCGCCTCCAACGGGTGTCGTGGGAAATATTATGGCAGTACATTCTAAATGTCAAAATTTCGATACTCAACAGTACCGCCTGTACAGAATCGCGCTACTGGTTATCAAAGAAGATAGCGAATTGCATTTTTTTTAATGCATTGTGAATCCTTCAGTCAATAGGTCCTAAATCGTAGTTATAAAATTGAATCAAAAATGTTGCAGTATCAAATCATTTTATAAGAAACTTTGGTTTTATTTATTTTTCGTCTCTATTACATCCTCATCAAATAGCAAAATTAATTCGCTGTAATTTACTATTGAATTTACAAACAATATTTGCAGACTGCCAAACACGTTACACCGTTAGAGCAATACTATGTTATGATTTGATTTAGCTAACTTTATGTAGTTTCCGCTGTGGGGCTAATAGAGCTTAGTTCTCAGGAGCGTTGACTGTAACTTTGTTTAATACATAGAATATTCTAATATTTAATATGTAAACACATAGGAATCTCCTTTGCATGCTTAATCTTTAGAATAGTCACATACATTTACAAAAATGACTTAGCAAATTTTATTCCTATCATTATAATTGTTATGCCATCAAAAACATTCTGTAAAATTTCCAAGTCTCGCCGTAAAAAGTTGTGAGATCTATATAATACCAAGTCGATTAATCTATTTAGTCTCTACTTAAAATACATTCTGTCTTAAGTTATTACGTATGTTATTATCATGCCAATTTAAAAAAAAATACGTTTAAAACAAATAGACCGACTTGGCCATCGCATGATTTGATTATTAATTTATACGAGGCGCCCATAGCCAGTTGCGCTCACCGGTCGGTAAACGATCTGTGGGTTAAGCAACCCTTGGCGCGGTCATTCCATAGATGGGTGACCGCATAGTGGTATTTGAACTGGGCGTCTCCGTGCTTCGGAGGGCACGTTAAAAGTCGGTCCCGGTTGTTATCTACTACGATAACAGTCGTTAAGCCATGTCAAAGGCCTTCGGGCGGCTTGAACAACTTTGACACTAGGTTGACCACTAACCATACGATAAGAAGATTATTAATTTGTATCACACTACACAGCACGAGGAGAAGCTAATGCTCCCGAAATGTTAATGGCGAATTTGTGTTTTCTTGCGATGACCAAGTCGATCTATTTTGTTTTAAACGTATTTTTTTTTTAAATTGGCATGATAATAACATACGTAATAACTTAAGACAGAATGTATTTTAAGTAGAGACTAAATAGATTAATCGACTTGGTATTATATAGATCTCACAACTTTTTACGGCGAGACTTGGAAATTTTACAGAATGTTTTTGATGGCATCTCACTTCTTTTTGTAGAGGGAACATAAGTCCAATTTGCATGTTAAGACGTTTTTTTTTCATAATTCAACATATTTTCCTAAGGTAATGTTGTTCAGTTTCATGGGCTAAACACCCTTACCCACCCTATACCCCCTCCCGTTATGCCTCATATAGTAGGTACCTATCTACACCTATTTATTTTATTTTCTACAGTAATAATGATTCATTAACTGCAAATGTAACCTTGTAATCCTATACATTTATATGGAATTACAAAGTTATTGTTGCAGTTAGTGTATTTAGAAAACTGAACCGAAATTAGAAAATATTAAATTATTCCCATGATTAAGACACTAAACCCTATATGTATTCTAAATTTGAAGCTTCTAAGTCTGCTAGAAGTACCTTAGACTTTTGATGATCGGTGAGTCAGTGAGTCAGTGAGTCAGTGAATCAGTGAATCAGTGAGTGACAAAATTCAGAAACTTTAACAAGTTGTCATTCTTAAACTACTGGTCCAAATTGACTGAAATTTTAAATATACCGTGTATATACAATGACTGATTAGTTGCTGAAAATTCAGGCTTCTTGTTTTATCCGCAACGAAATTATAGGGGTGTCAAAAATAGCCCGAATTGCTTCGAGAAAAGGATGGTACGGCCGTGCCGCTTTTTTTTGCTCGACTTGCGGGGGCACTTCCGTGCCCCCAGATCCCCGAAGTTAAAGGTAAAGGTGTAGAAAATATACCCAGTATACCCACTTTTCGCCATTCAAAATCTAAGTCCATGCTATTTACCGGGCACGTTACCAAACTCCGGGATACTTGAACTAAATCGAAAGCGAGATCTCGTCGTCAGCAGTCATACACTACCGCTCAACCATATTACGGATGTATATAGAATGAAATCTTTTAAGGATCATATATTTAAAAATCGGTGAACTGCGAGTCGAACTCGTACGAAAGGTTCCGTAGGTACATCATCTATAGAAAATCACGTTTGTTCTAAATGCACTTAAATATTTAGCAAAAACATACGAATAATCTACGTTTATTGTATGGGAACCCAGCTCAATATATTTTTTTTAATATTTTGTAAGTATTTGTTGCTATAGCGGCAACGAAAATACATCATTTGGTAAAAAATCAACTTTCTAGCTATCACGGTTTAAGAGATACAAGCCTGGAGACAGGCAGACAGACAGCGGAGGCTTAGTAATAGGGTCCCGTTTTGCCCTTTGGGTACGGAACCCTAAAAACAAATAAATTCAAATGCGGATATACTGTAGTATGACGTGACATTTCACATAGTTTTACACGTAATAGACTTACTTACTTAAGTTTCATTATACTCACTACGTGTGCGTGATGTTGAGGCTTTTAACTAAAGTAGCCTCTTAAAGCGTAGGACGTATTAGACTTTATTAGAGCATTCACTTATTATGGAACATCCTGACGAACATTTGACAATGTGAGATTTTGCCTACAGCATTTTTATCTTAAAGCAATAATCAAACTAGAACTTGTAGTGCATATAACTATTTGTGGATGGACACAAAGGAGTATTTGTTCCGCATGGGAGTCGAGACTACGGCCGCCTAGCAGCTTCATCATTTAAACTATTGCACCTCAGATATCATTCACCTAAGATCGTATTTGTACCTGATAGATTAAAAATTATTATTCCTTTTGGTCCATACGTTGAAACAAAAATCTGGGGTTTCGTATTGTACGATCGATTCGCCAACGAGTGACAAGGTTCCATGACTTGAAGGACTGGAGTCCAAACCGAAATACACAGAGTGAAAACTTGTTCAGCTCTAACAAAGATATGTGCGGAAATGTTGCTACAACTTGAATACGATTCATTTTTAAACCGTCACTATGGTTGCTGTATACTAGTAAAGCAACAGGAAAACAATTAGAAATTATTTAGAACCGTTTTTAATATTCCTGTAAGAGCCAGTCCACACGGCGCTAGTGTGGGCTAGCTTTAACTTACTTTTATTCTCTCATTTTTTGTTGCAAAGTGCCCAGCCCTGCTCTTGGCCATCGTCGTGTAGTCAAGACCTTACCCCTCCCTATTTCGGGGTAAAATACCAAAATATGAAGTGGTAAATAAACATTTCGTTCTAGTATTTTGCAGTCATCTCAGAAAATTTAACAATTCTTCCAAGCGTTTGATTAATTGTGGGTAGAGACATTACAGAATAACTTTTTCATATTTCTAATAATACTTCCAACTAATTCAAGATATCCACAAAGTGAGTGAAATTAATTAAATCAAGAGCATTAATATAACGCCATGAATTGCCGAAACACAAAGCACAGTACAATATTATTGCTAGAGAGATGTAATTAAATTATTAATGGTTGGCTAATGAATTTAACTTCACGGAAACCGCTTATCCGTCTCTGCTAAATGCATTTGATTCATTTAGACCAAGTGTTGTAGATATATATCTTGCTAACTGATAGGAATGAAGCAAAGGAAGTTTGTAGGGATCGTAGTAAATGGTGTTTTTTGGCCTTTTGCTACAACTATGGGGAAAAAGCGGCACTTTGATGCGTCAGTATGAAAGTATGTTTAGACATTGCTCGCACTGACTGTTACTTTCGCGTCGCGGAAACTTTTATGTCTACAACAACGGACACCAAGTACAACCAGACCCGAAACAAAAACATTTAATTCTGTGGATAGCACTAAAATTTGTTACGTGTGTGAATCGAAGCCACGACCCCTCGACGCACTATTAGTGACATGGCGACTTTCTGAACCACGTGACCGAAACCATTTTTTTTTTCAAATGATTAACTCTTGGCATTATTTTGTGTATGACTTTAATAGTCCACCGTAATTTAAACATTTACACGCTTTATTCGAAATATTACAGTTACATAAATATGTTAAAATGCACTGAATCCCACAACAGAGAACTGATATTTACATAATGACCTCATTTTTCCATTTCAGAATCGCGACTGCAAGTAATAAAGGACTGAAAACTCTTATAAACCATTGGCGTGCATTTAACATTACGAAGAGTATGTGTGTAATTTTCGTTCTTTGTACGATAAATGATTCGTATAATACGACTTTCCTCCTCCTCTATCGACTATCGACCACTATCGCTATCGATATTTTTTGTATGAAAAACAAATCAGCGCAGCAACTATTATTACAATACATTTTAAATGTCAAACACTTGACGTTCGATGGAATAGAGGGACGATTGTCTACAGACAGTACTATCGAATACAGAGAATTCGACATCCAAAATGTATATCAATTTAATTTGTAGGGCACTCACTAGTGGCGCTGAGCAGATTTTTAAACGATTTTTTTTTATACCTAGATGGTTGTCGATAGCCGTTAGTGGAAACCCGCGTTACAATTGTATCGTATGGAGTTTGACATTTTAAAGTTACTTGATAAAACTTCCTACGGAGTTCGCTAGAGCTAGTCTCCGGATAAATTTTATATTATAATGTTATTATTTAGTCAAAATGCGAACAAGCTTGTCTAAATTTAGACTTAATCAATAAATTAGTTAACGCCTCAAAGGCGAATGGAAATGTCAATCAATGTCAAAATCAAAACAACCCATTATCCGCAAAAGTGAGCCTCTCCCTTTAACAACAATGGTTTACTGTAGAAACTAGCTATTTATTGAAAAAGCGTATTAATAATAATATGATAAGGCTAATGCCTTAATTTTTTTGATAATGACCTATCTAGTCTTGGTTTTCAAGCGTTTAAAGAGTCAATTCAAGGACTTTTTAAAATTTTTAGACAGGTGCTTATTTATAATTTATTAAGCTTTTGAAATTTGAATTAATAACCACCTCTTTATCATAGATTACATTATTAATTGCATGCAGCATTTTTCTTTTGATTTGATATTAATAGTGGCGATAATTGGAGCGGGAAGCTACTTCTCAATGGCAAATTAAACCGAGAGTAAAATTAATTGTTCCACAACTCCGTCAAAATAACGAGTAATTAGAATCCCTTCAATTCTCGTCCTCTTTGACCCTTCTAGAGAATACATTTGGAATTACGATACGTTACTCAAGAAACTAACGAACTTGTGAAGCACAAAAATAATGAATTACCTACCATTTCTGGTTACACATATAAATCATATCGCGTCACGTCTGTTGGCCCGACGTGTAGTGATTGATTAATTGATTGAAGCTCCTTGTTAATGGCTCCCTAATGGTACGGATATGGTCGCACATGAATACACGGATAAATAGGCACCATGCGTCTTAGAAAATATTGTTAATAAACATTAATCCAATATTTTAAACCAGCTGCCCGGCCCGACTTCGTCCGGGTTTATATAACCTGGTCCCGATAACCCAATTCGTGAGAATTTGGATCCTGGCAATCCCATACAAATATTAATTACAAACACAAAAAAAAACCAATTTGGTGTAGTTGTTCAGAAGCTATGTGAGATTCATTTTTATTTATATAGAAGATTCATTCGGGTCGGGCAAATTGCTTGTATTTTTTTTTATGTAAGAGTACCTATTTCTCAATAGTAGCCCGAAATTTGGTAACGTAATCGTTATAAGACAACAGAACCCACCCCCCGTAGCAGGACTAACTCAATATTATAGTCATTCATAAACCTCTGCCTACGCCTGTGAGTATAACAGCCATAGAAAATAAATGCGAATGAAAAAGTCAAACACGGAAATATCAACATAAATGAAGTCTCTACAAATTGTAGACGAAGTTAGTCCAATTATCTTATACAGGCATAAAACAAACTATGTAGTGAATGTTGTGATTGTGCAATATTTTGTAACTTATGTGTAGTGATGGCAAAGTGACATTGTTTATATACCGACATCCAAACCGGTCGATAGTAATTTCACTTAAATGCGCCAGTGGTTCCAAAATGTTGTACTCATCTTTCGCTTCAACGATGTTTTGTGTTACAAAGCAGTCTAAGTTATAATGTCAGCTACAGTTTTCTAGTACTTCATTGATATTAGTAACTCTTTCAAGCCTACTGAATATAATTTCATTAGACTTTGATTGTTAATTTTGAATCAACATTTCAAACACTTTTTAACCAGAAAAATCTTTGTGTTAGTGAAATAGCGACCGAACTTAGTGTCTGAATAAAATAGTTGTAAAACGTATAGTCGTACACTTTGTTGAAATCAAGTTGCCAAAAACCGGTCATTATCTTTGAATCATGCGTCAATACTCTAAGCACACATAATCACTTAACACCAATATTATAGGAACACCAATTGAGTCGTTCTATCGCACTACGCTATACACTACTACCTGAAGTTCCGCTCTATAATAGGGCCACTTGACACGTTCAGTCAACTATCGGCGCAATCTAGGTGCATTCTGTGCCAACCATTCAAAGGACACTACAGCAAAAACGATTGCTGGAATATTATCAGCTAATTGGCTTCGATTGAGCTGTTACTTTCTTTTCAGAGACTCAAATACTAAACGTGTATTTTTCTATGTATGAGTATGTATTTTTATATCTACTAGAAGACATCTAAAGATGTGTAACAGATTTATTTGCAATATATACATGAATATGTATATATTTATTATATGAATATATATACCTTTGCTGTTTACCTACATACCTACTGAGCCTAGTGTGATGAGCAGATTGATGATTACCATATAACAGTCTCGTTACTGAACTCAGGGCTGCTAGCCTAATCGTACTTTCCTCGACCCGGAATCAACACTGAGATCTTGCGATCAGAAGTCGATTAAAAAGCTGCTCGTACCAAGAAGATAGGATTTTTTATAAGTACTATTTTATTTTTATCAACAATGCTTTATTATTGTTATGCCCAGACTATCCCACTGCAGGGCAAAGGACAACCTCAAGAATTTTAAATTATGCATTAAGTTCGAACAATTAGTGGTTCGACCTTTTAACTAGTTTTTATGCAACAATTTATCACTTTAATGAAAAATAAATAAATAATAAAATATTAATTACTGTTGTACATTTGAGAGCCGCTGTTCAAAACCTAGGTAATGGTAAATTTTATTCGCTTTTTTCATTGCCATGAACGCCTTGACCGTAATCAGATAGGACAGATCTTCAATGGAATCGCCTCGATAAAAGACTACCTGTTTCGATTACTCACTCGGTTCTTGTAGTAAAGTAAATTTTGCACATTACTGTCGTATTACTGGCCACAAGTCTTCCCCATGAGCCGGCGGTCTTATTAAGAATGGAAGTGGATCTGTCCTTGAATTAATTAGAATTCCTTTGAAACTATTAAAAGGAATCTCACGCAAGTTTTTATGATGACCTTTTCCTTTATCATTAGAATGATAATTATGTCTTATTGTCTAATAGGCACGTAGCTTTCGAGTTAGTTGTCTTAGGTTTTGAACCATCTACTATTTGCTTGGGTGCAAACTACTTGTACACAATAGATGATTTGCGTGTTAATGAAACTCAACCAGATTGCCAATTTTCTACGAAATTAATTTGTTAATTTTGAAAATGTATTATTCTTAGACAAATCTACGAGACACAATATTTGTAAAACAATAATATACACTGTCAAACAATGTCACATCTGTTTGAGCAAAGGAACACAGATTTGTTTGAATATGCTAATAGATTCACTATAGTACACGCACACGTTTCCTGCCAATATTTCGTTATACTCATTCCACTTTTAATTTTATACTACTCTAACGCCCCGGGTTTGCCAGGGTTTCACCGGTCACACTTAACTTATTAAACACTTAAACCATTTTTAGAAATTGCTCTATCTATTTGTGAAAATCGCATGAAGATTCCTTCAGTAGATTTTGAGTGCATCGCGACATACAGACAGACGCTTTGGGCGACGGTTATATGTACATACGTAGTAGTGATGCAATGCTTAACGAGTATGAAATACACTGATTTAATTAAACTAAGTAATCTTATTCATGAATAATGTTGCAATAGGTTTGGACATAATCACTAATTATACGAGAATTATTGTTATTTTTAATTATGAGTTTCTTTGTAACATTGAAAGAAATGTGATGAAATGAATACTTTAAAGTGAGCTATGCCATTATTTGGTTCCGGAATTTAGTGTGTTAGAATATAATTATACAAGAATAATACTTATTGAAAATGTGTATTTTGAAAAGTTAATAATTTCCGCATATCGTTTCCCCTTTTATCCTAGTGATGGTAACATTTAGTCGTATATATCATTCTAGAAGTTTGATGGGAACCTGCTTAGATTATTATTAGCTATCTTTTAATTCTCATCGTTTCATGTTACAATATGCCTAATGAAACTATTTACGCATGAACTATCGAACACGTTAAATAAAAATAATAAAATTACCGTTGATTATTATCATAAACGCAATGTAACTTTTGTTAAATTATATTTTGAAAAAGTGAATCTAAAACGTTTTAGCATAGACTGAGGTAAAAAAACTACAGTTAATTTCAACGTAACGAAATACATACAGCGATTTATAGTCACCGATCATCCATCGTAGTTGACTTAAAGTACAAACACTGCAGTATATTGGCATCCTTTACAGTTCTCATACGCGCACAGCGAACGCACAGAACGCGCAAATAAATTATATATTTATTCGTTACCAAACATAATTAACAAAAGTTTAACTATTTTAAATTAAAAACATTTAAAAAATGTTAAGCATAGACACCGCCGCGTTGTCCACTGGTTTTTTAAAAGACAATAAAACGTTAATTAAAGTGAGACTATGGTTTTACGCGTTGTCGTATACGCATTTAGTGACAGTTGCAAGTTTGCTCCTGACAATAGATTTCAATTCCTTCGATGATCCGGACATACAGATGTACCAAAAGATCAGGTTTAAGTTGATAACGGCCTGGTTCAATGTAAGTTATGATTTTATTTACTTTCTAAAATATAAATTAAAAAATGCAGGCTTAAATAATGTGTTTCAGTTTTACTTTTTTCGAATACTAATCTGACATTACTTTTAATTTTGTAAGATTAGATACTGTTTCTAGTGTATATTTATCGCTTTTAAAATAGAAATCATTTACGTTTTCACACCGGAATCGAACCCGGTTATGCAACTTAGTCGAAGTTGACTGATGTGATATTAGGCAAAGACCAAGATGACAAAAATAATAATAATAAAACAGTCTGTCCTCACAAAAAAATTTAAATCAACCTATGATATAATAATATGAGAATAATTTGAGATTTATATTAATAAAATGGTGGTATACTCCAGATTTTTTATATACCTCTCGTTTCGGGATGAGACTGATCCCAAAGAAATGTATTATTTAGTCATAAGTTTTAATGTCGATAAAAATTAAATAGATTTTTCCCGCATCTGATAAATACCAAATCTTTTTAAAGCCATTGCGATTGAATACTGCGGTTCTATATATTACATCGTGACCGCAAAGGTGTGGACATTTTTATTGCGAACATAAATAACGTACCGTTTTTGAAGTCGGGTCACCGAGCCATATTGGAATCTATTGTGTTGCTATTATCTGAGTCTAACTGAATGGCAGCTCGATCTGTTATATGCAGCCGAAGATAACAAAGGGAACGCTTTTATCTTTTATTCCTGATTTTTCAAACTTTCGTGTCAAACTACTTAAATTAAAACCTTGCGTATCGGTGTAACCTAGTGTACTCGACTCTCGCTAGAAGTCTCAGGTCTTATTCCTGGGTCGAGCCAGCAAGTCTTCCATGAGTTATTCTGTAAGACTTTTTCAAAGATTGCCTAGAGTTAGGAGGTAGTATGTAGACCACCATGCACCGTAGAGCTCGTGAAGTCATCTGTTCTGTTCCAGACCTCTCACTAGTCGTGTCGGTCATCCGTCCCACCGGGCCATGACAGTGAAGGAATAGTGTATTCTGCTCACACTCAGGCTCTACAAACAACCCTGAATTATTGGCCAGTTTCGTCATTATTGGTAGCTGTAGCCAGATACCGGCTAGGAGAACTATTATATCGATTACAGACAATCGCGGTTTTTATTACACCAAATACCATACGAACATTTCCTCACCCTAGTAATCATTATAATATCCGGAACCTCACATTAAAACGTTTTTTAAGTTCGATTTTAGTTGTCTAAATTAATATTTTATTGTGATACAGATTTTATTTTGTGACTCAATGATAATTTATGAAAGGGTTGCCTACATTTTGGATGTCACTGCTACTATAAATCACTCTACTTCTACTAACTACATCGATTTATTTTTAAATGATCTAGAAGTTTTATAGCCCTCTTCACAAGAAGTGAACAATCACTTGAATATTTGAAATCCTTCAATTTGTTTTATGATTTGTCAAAAAACAATACACAGCTGAATATTTTACCACGCTTTTGAGTTTGCACTGCTAAAAAAATAACAGATTTTTGCGACTGACTCAAATCCATTTTATAGGCTTTTAACACGAACCAGCGTGCTAATTGAAAAACAAAAAAAACAACCTTAGAAATATTTGTCTATTCGAAGCGTACCTTTATTAATAAAAACTGCAGCGCGAGGTCCTAAAACTATTTTTTATTAGTTCAACGTTGGCAAGTGATATACAATTTTATGGAACATATTTTAAGAATACTCCAGAGATCAAAACGGGAGTTTTAAGCCCCATGTAGCAAATTCTCAGTGACATATCCAGGAGATAAATATTTAGTTTGATTTATGAGGTTAACTGTAGAATATTTTTTCATTTAACTTTTATACGTTTATATAAGAATGTTATAACCGAAATTGTTTTAACTAAGAATAGAGCACAACTTTAAGATTTTCCTTATAAATACATAATTGATAATTAATTATATTATTATGTTGTAGTTGACTAAATCAGAGCATAAACTAAATAAGAGCGTATACGTGGGCCACTACTTATATTTTGAGCCTAACTATGAAAAACGGTAAATATGTGAGTGAAAACTACTATATCGTGTTCTCGGGTATTCTAACGCATGATCTAGATAGAATTTTTTATCCGATCGAAATATTTTTTTAATATTTTTTTTTCTTTCTCGCAGACCCCTCAAAAACAGGTTGTTTAAAAGCATAACCTGTTACTTGAGCCGATGAAAAATTAATGTTTACGGTATTTATTGTTGACGTTTTTGATTAAAATAAAGTCATTTGATGTCAAACTGTAACGTTATGGGGAGAAACTCATTCATTCGATTTTTTCGTCCACATATTAGCCGGTTGTTTAACAAGATGCGTTAAGGCTGACATTGTTTTTATAGAACTCGACCAGTAGGTGTGTTTATGGTTTTTCCATATTTCAAACCAGACTTTAGGCTAATTTTTGTTTGTAAAACAATCAAAATTAACCATTCAAAATTTTTGTCAAGGCACTTTGTGCAGTGATAAAGTTTTTATAAAAAAACAAGGGACCGTTTGTTTCGAAATGCTTCGAGCGCGAATAACTTTTTCTGGATTTGGTTCATCTTAAAGCACCCATAAAGTCGACTGGTGTTTATTTTTCGGCTCATGCGCATAGATCCTAAATCCGTGTTCTATCACAATTTGATACATGTATTTTGAAGCAAAACGATAGATTTTTCAAGCATTTATTTGCGCTAATCGGCGCGAGGACTTTATCTAATTGTTGTAAAAAAAAAAATTGGTTCATTTAGAAAAAAACTTCTAATGGGAAATGTTGTTACCTAATATTTTATATCTAAGAGTGGAAATAATGGGGGATTTCGTTATTCTTTTGATGCATCAGGAAACGAAAATGCATAATTAATTTTCGCACAGCATAAATTTTTCCGGACACAACTGTTGACCTTGGACGACCTTCAGAAATTTCATTGGTGAGGAAAAAATAATCATGATAGAACTCTATTTATTTGCGTTTTAAATTTTCAAAGGATTGGACTTTATTGCCAAAATAATAAATAAGTCGATATAGACACGACTGTTTCTTTATGTCACGTCGAAATTCGTAAAAAATATTTGCACGAAAATGTTAACATCCGAATGCCATTTTTTCGCACACTTACAATTTTCGATCGACGATATTGAAAATATTTTCAGCGCAGATTTCAAAACGTTCTTCGGAATGTAGTACTCAAAAATGACAAACTTTACGATGAAAACACCAATTGACGTCTAAAATAATCAGATTCGTCAAGGCTCAAAATATAAGTAGTGACCTAAGTATAACCCAAAATATCAACATTATTTTCATGTTACTCGCCATTTTGTAACTCATTTTCTTTCTGTCGAAGTTTTTAGAGCTCCTTCGACGTTGTGCGACTAAAGCCATCAGGGGACGTGGCTTAATTTAATAACTTACAAACTTGCTGTCCGCATCGGTTGGCTTCTCATCTTTTATGAGAACGGACTATGGTAGTGGTGTACTGCCCAAATATATGCAACTGAAATTACCAAAAACGTCAATCTAGAAAAACACTTTTGGTATATAATCATATATTATATATTTTGTAATTTTCCAGACACAAATCTTGATTTATAATGAGAGAAATAGAAATCAACGATGTCATCAATCATTTCGATATCATGATGGTTTTCACTTGCTTCCAAAGTCAACTATTACTAGAGGAGAATCATTGCGCTTAGCAGAAGATCATGTGTTAGAAAAACTATCCGATAGACAAAATGACAGAAAAGAACATGACAGCACAAAAAACTGACAATACTTTTCTCGATAATCTAACCGATGCTTATTCAGAATGATAAGAAAATTTTAAGATTATAACAAACATTTAGTTTCTCTGGGAAAACCGCAACAACGTCAATACATAGCGCAAATATTCACTTAGTATGTTTGCGAGTACTCAAACTGTTGACATTTTTAACGATTGTAGTTTAGTTGATTCATTGCCGCATGTTTTGTTCAATATTACCTAAATTAGTTACTAATTAGTATTATTATTTATTTACATTTATTGAATCTCGAGACTACAGAGTCTCAGACATTTGAAAGGCGTGGCATCCCTGTACAAACTATGAAATTATTATTAAGTTTTATATCAATTTTAAAGACACGTGCTAGGAAAAATATCAAAACAAATAAGTATACGAAATGTTGCAAGCAAAAAAAAAACAGTTTGAGGCACGATTGTTTTACAAGCTGAGAAGAGCAAGCATGTATATTTTTAGACGTAATTAATCTTTGTTTGATTAACTAGCAATCTCAGTCTACATCAATCAAAGTTGTAGTACAACATTATAACCTACTTAATGTACTTAATTTGTATTAATTAATTTATGTTATTAATTAATCTAAAGTTTACGCCGTCAATAAGTCACAAAATTAATATCACACGCAAAGCCGATTATTTTCTCATTTCCTTTTTGTTTGTTAATATAAAAAAAAATCGGTATGTTAAATATTATCTCTTGTTTTAATGGCTTTTATACACTCTTTACTTCGATGATAAAATCAATATTAGTTTCATCAATGATAACATTTTTACAGCAGCGTTTAAAAACAAATTTTAATATATCGATGCAAATAAATCCACATTTTATTTTAACCAATATTGTATTTGCGGTATTTTATTTATTACTTCCGATAGTAATAAATTCGCATCGTTGTTCTGTTATTTGAGCGAGTTTAAAAATGTGATAACTATTGAACAATTTGTCACTTAGATAAAACAATTCAGCTACTATTAATACTGAAATCTCCCTCCCTCCCTCATAAACTATACCTATACTATCCTTTGTGAAAATCTAAATTATAAAAATAATTATATTTCCTTAACATAAAATTTCATTAATTACTAAGAAACTTTACTTGTTAAATCCGCTGTATTTATAGAACACACCAAAATGTTTTTGGTAAAATTGTGTAGGCATGTCAGAAATTTTCCGTTACACATACAAAATGTTGTGCTGCGAAATTAATTAAAATGTTATGTTTTGTTACAGCTGTTCACAGCGGTATACTTTCCTGTATGCTTGTATTGTGATTGGCGGGAGTTAAGGGGGCAACACGGGAGGAAACACGTCAAAGTTCTCAATCAACTTAGATACTTGTGTTTCACGAGCATCCTTCTGCCGGCCACTGCAGTAAGTTTCCACACAAATTGCCACTAAGCGGTCTTGTTGACGGTAAATTACTGGGAAATATAGACGCTCGATATTTAAGCTGTTATATAAAAACAAAGGAGGCAATTTCTTAAAACTATTGTAAAGCAATCAAATGGGAAAAACTGAGGCTCTTTAGGTGTTATGGTGCATAATTGAAAGTACATGCTTTTTTTGAGTAAATGTTAAATACCAGTCTTACTAGATACTAAAGTACCAAGTGTAGTCACGGCGGTACAGTCTATTTTAATTTGTCTTATTTTGACTAAGGAACTTAAAAGATTTAATGTTACTCAATTTTCTAGGAACGCAAGACGTAAATGAACTGTGCCATTTAAAAAATATAGATTTAGCATCAACAAAGTAATGAAGTTTATTTTTTGTGGACTTCTTTCCGTGGTACCAAGTTCTGCACTTTTTACACAATAGATTGACATTGCATTAGTTTTATATTTTATCATTTCTTTCACCCAATGTCATTTTATTTTACTTTTTGAATAACTTATTCAGTAAGAAATCTCTAAATGTTGACTTCGACACTGAGCACGTGTTCCAAAAGTCTTAACCTCTTAGTCATAAACACACTACGAACCTATTTTAGTTAAACAACTACTAAAATATGTTTTCTCTCTTTCATTTCGCTAAGGAGTGAAAAAAGCAAAACACTTTATAAGCCTTTCATAACTTTATATATTTTTATGGATAAGAGGGTTAATGTTTTATCAATGATAATCTGGGGGCACGGAAGTGCCCCCGCAAGTCGAGCAAAAAAAAAGCGGCACGGCCGTAACATCCTTTTCTCGAAGCAATTCGGGCTATTTTTGACACCCCTATAATTTCGTTGTGGATAAAACAAGAAGCCTGGATTTTCAGCAACTAATCAGTCATTGTATAAACACGGTATATTTAAAATTTCAGTCAATTTGAACCAGTAGTTTAAGAATGACAACTTGTTAAAATTTTGAATTTTGTCACTCACTGATTCACTGACTCACTGACTCACTGACTCACCGATCATCAAAAGTCTAAGGTACTTCTAGCAGACTTAGAAGCTTAAAATTTAGAATACAAATAGGGTTTAGTGTCTTAATCATGGGAAAAATCTAATATTTTCTAATTTCGGTCCAGTTTTCTAAATACACTAACTGCAACAATAACTTTGTAAACCCATATAAATGTATAAGATTACAAGGTTATATTTGCAGTTAATGAATTATTATTACTGTAGAAAATAAAATAAATAGGTGTAAATAGGTACCTACTATATGAGGCATAACGGGAAGGGGTATAGGGTGGGTAAGGGTGTTTAGCCCATGAAACTGAACAACATTCCCATAGGAAAATATGTTGAATTATGAAAAAAAAAACGTCTTTCCATACAAATTGGACTTATGTTCGCTCTACAAAAAGAAGTGAGATGCCATCAAAAACATTCTGTAAAAAGCTCAAGTCTCGCCGTAAAAAGTTGTGAGATCTATATAATACCAAGTCGATTAATCTATTTAGTCTCTACTTAAAGGACCTTCTGTCTTAAGTTATTACGTATGTTATTATCATGCCAATTATAAAAAAAAATACCTTTAAAACAAATAGATCGACTTGGTCATCGCAAGAAAACACAAATTCGCCATTAACATTTCAGGAGCATTAAGTTCTCGTCGTGCTGTGTAGTGTGATACATACTTATAATCAAATCATGCGATGGCCAGGTCGGTCTATTTGTTTTAGAGGTATTTTTTTGAAATTGGCATGATAATAACATACGTAATAACTTAAGACAGAAGGTCCTTTAAGTAGAGACTAAATAGATTAATCGACTTGGTATTATATAGATCTCACAACTTTTTACGGCGAGACTTGAGCTTTTTACAGAATGTTTTTGATGGCATAATTAATATACGAGAAATCACGCCCAATAACTGTATTCAAATTTCGTAACATTCGCGTTAGATATTATTTGAGGTAACATGAATATACCTCAAGCCGATGTATTACAAGTTATTTGATCTCACCGCCTAGTTCTGTTGCATTAATCTACTTTCATAATAAAAGGCAACCTAAGGTTACGCAGAAACTAAATCGACCAGTGAAAAAATAATTCTGATAAATATTTTCTTTCATACACTGAGTTAAAAATAATTATGTTTTTAAAAGCGGAATTCACAATAACAACAATAAAACTAGCACTTTTGCCCATAGCTTTATCATGTTGATTATATTATTTTTGTTTATGAATAGTCTATATTTTTCCCGTTCATCATAATTATGTCTCCATGCTTAATTTATTGTAAATTGTGGTTAGTAGTAGCCGTGAAAGCATAACAGATACCCAACTAATTACCAAATATCTTTCGCGTTTATAATATCTGTATGTATTTTATGAGATAATTTAAACTGGTTTCGTGTAATTAAGACTATATTAATAAGCGTGTAACCGGTGTAATGGCACAAATTCTATTCCATTTTTAGTCGGTATTTAATGGAAACTCATATTGTTTCTTCTTTACTCGTGTATATAACACGGTGTTGTCGAGAGTTCTCCGCACTTGAACTTTATGAAGAATTACCGCTGAGGTCAATGTATGACCTTTAAGGCCTGTAAGGCGGTAATATCCTTTTATTCATCGTCTAGTTACTAAATCTTAAGGATCGACTTAATTCGGTCTTTTGTGATATAACAATTGTTCGGTGTATAAACTTCAATGATTATTTACTTTTATCGATTTTGTAACAAAAATTGTTGATTACGACAGATTTGATCGCCTTAACTAAAGTGTGTAAGGTTGTGACCAAATTTATAGTTTCGGCTGCAACACCGGTCGGTGTTTTCTCTTAGGTGTTTTTTTTTCATAATCAGTTGATGTACAGTTTCATTTCCAAAAGTGTTTTATTAAAAAAGATAGTAGGTAATATTAAGACCGTATATTAACTTCAAAGTAATTTTAAATGACTGCCAATTGATTTTCGACCAATAGCAAAAGTTAAATTTATATCTTCATACAAAAAGTACGATTTAAAATGTGACGGTGAGCATAATTTTTACGCTGACTTTGATGATAGCATCTATTTTTAAATAATATTTTCAGAATTATATGAAAGATTTATTTTTAATGAGACACAAACTATTCAACCTATATTTTATAACGTCATGGTAACTTCACACACTATAACCAAAATTGAGTAGGTATAATATAATATCAATTTGGTTAATAGGAACAATTTCGGTAGTGAGCCATGTGACTTTGTCAATTAATTAACTTCGCTGATGTAATTATTCACGCAGATACAATTTAATTATTATTGGATGTATATGTGTACAGTTGGTAACGAAATATGTTTTACATTATAAGACTTTGGAGTGAAACTTGGGGTATATAAATGTCGGTACCTACAGCTCCAAAAATATTTTAGAATTGCTTTTAATTAGTTTTTTTTTTCAATTACTACAAATGTGAAGGCTTCGATTACCGAATTAACCATTTTAATGTATGAAGTACAAAGATAGAGCGTGAATTATATTGAATTACTATAATATCAGCCCTTATTTTTTTTAAACGACGTTTCAATAACTCGACACATACTGATAAAAGTGCCATTTCAAGTCCACCACTGCAGTTGCACTAGACGTGGTCAGTCCAAATTAGTTGTAATAATTTCCCGACCAATTTATTAAAATAATTCACCAAATTAAGATTACATAAAAGATGTCATCAGGTACCAATTTTTGTACAATGTCACATCCTTGGCGTCGCTTGTTTGGATATGACTGGAAGATATGCAATTATGAGTGAAGTACAAGAAATATAAATGATATGTAATTATCAGATTTAAGTTTTTATTGTTTTTAATACCGACTGTACTTGTTAATGTCAGGTTAATGTGAAGTATTCAAGCTTAAAGTAACAAACAGCTACTTAATAATTACGAGGACGATAAGTATTCGTTTAATGTAATTTTAATGTAAATATTGCTCAATTGAACGAGAAACAGGCAAAATTAAAACAATCTCATTAAAGATCAGTCAAATGTTCGAAATAACTTTTGATGAATGCGACTATAAATAAATTTTCATTAAAGTTTGAATGTTGTATCATGTTCTTATATTTCAAATCTAATTAAATATTGCTATTTTTGTTATAATTAGCAAGCAATTAGGCTTGTTGATTGGCGCTAAGTTTTACAACTATCGAATCGGTTCTGACTATTCAATATGATTTAAAGATCTTCAATAATATTTAATAAAAACCCAACTTTAAATACCCGCATCAAGATTTGCTCTTGTGTCATTGGGACAAATTACAGATTCATAGTAGAACTATTACTCGGAGTCTCGGACAAGTATTTGAGGATAGCGCGAAAATATTTTGTGGCGATTTAACTTCGTACTGACGCAATAAAAACGCAAAATAGTGACGTGGTGACACCACCAATACGCCATAGAGACCATAAATATAATTCTTTCATGAAACAATACAATGATTAGGTCATAGATGTCAGAGTGTGACAATAACAAACACTTATATTTAAATTAGCGTTAATTCATTTCCGAGTAAAAACTATAAGTACAAAGTTTAGCAAATCAAGAATTTTAAAAAATACTCGAGATTTTTTATTTATTTTCCCAAACATCAACAGACACCCGTGGATATACGAAACCCCAAAGAGCGCGAATAGTACAACGGTATGAGTTACAGAGTAGGGGGACATTGTTTTCTAATAACATTCGTCGCCATAGAGATTAGAGCCACTCATCCCAACATGGGGGGTCTTCCTGTACTCTATTTCCTCAATTACAATAACAGATAAAGATAGCAAGGACTTTGGAACAATCCTCTAGTAGACACGTAATAATTACTTGTTTGATGTGAACAGTGAATCATCACTTCATGCCCATTTAAAGGTACGACTTAATGTAATAATCGTGACCCTTATGGGCTCAACCTTGGTACTCATTTACATTGACATATACGGTACAGAGAAATAAGGAAAACCTTTTATGCTTTTTAGCAGTGAGTGTATTAAGTAAAATTATGTTTTCTAAATGCGAGTCATCCGGATATTTTTTAAAAGAGCAGTGATAGATGCATGATAGTAGACGGATACTATACAGAATGCTTGGTAAAGGGATATCCATAATAAACCGTTTTTACTCCAGAACAAGTTAAAAAATATAACTTAATGATTGAAAATCTAGTGGCTAAAAGAAGCACAAAATATTTGGATGCATAATCATCATGTCTGCCAGGCAAAAATGTCCATTACTGACCACAGACTTTCCTCAAACAATTCCATACAGCAGGGTACTGGCCACCCCTATCCAACGAACTCCAATGACTCTTTTTAGATCAATGAAAGTGAGTTACGTGAAAGAAAAGAAATGTAAAAAATCCAACTATGAAAATAAAATTTTCAGTCCAGCCAGTTATTATACCTGAAGTTGAAGTACATATTCAAAGGTGTATGTTTCAAATAATTGCAGTTATTAGTGACGGTACGCGTTAATGTTTATGTCAAACAATGTTTACACCAAGTAACTGCAGTAAATTGTTGGAGTTTACGTAACTAAATTAATTAAAACATAATGAAGATGATTGAGTTAATGAGGATCCGGTGGTTATTGTGTAAGCTTATTTACTGAAAGAAAAAATACCCATATTGTTTAAATTTAAATATACATTATAAAATTAGTTAACATATGGGATAGTTAAGATATTATTATATAATACCAATCAATCTATGACAGAAGAATAAGAAATAAGAATTTTTGAAAAAAAATGATTGTAAATACAGTAATTTTTTAACATTTGTTCCAGTTTGGTGACATTTTATTCTGGCGAGTATGGAACACCCATCGGGAACTGATTGCGCCAGCCAGCATTCACGAAGTAGTTCCCTTCTGGTCTCAGCACTGCATGCACACAGTCTCTCTTGTCATAGTACTACTAGATCTCGTGCTCGTGAAGAGAGAACGACCAAAGAACTCGGTGCTGAATGTAGGAATACTTACATGTTTCCTATGCGCCTACGTAATCGTGTAAGTACAATCGATATGTAATTTTTTTTTTATTTCGCCTGATGCACATTCTTTATTACAATAGAATAGTTCTGTTGCATTAAGCGTAACCACTCGCTCCATACAAAAAACTAAGGGCGAAGGTGACTGCGAACATAAAGAATTGCTTGGAATATCGATTTTAATTTTATGTCTTAACCATTCTTTATTCGCCATTGTTGTGTCGCGTTTCTATCTAAGGTAATTGATTAATGTTAATATTACATGCCTAGGAATTTTACCTACCAAAGTATTTATAGAATACTTAACGCCATCATGTGTAAATGTCTAGTGAAACGCTTTTTGGTGATTCATTTATATCGTTTCGGCAAAATGTGCCCCGAATAAGAAAGTTAAAGCTATTAATAGACTTAACTTATGACTGTCGATGTGAAAACTGAACTAAATAAGTCATCTCTGAGAAAAAGATGTTACTTACATACTAAACACTTACCTATATCTTTCTTTGCAGATGCGTACAAAGTTTCCTGAAAGGAGAATACGTCTATCCAGGCCTGAAACGATTCACAGGGTTCAAATTCCCGATCCTAATCACATATGTATTTATCGAAAACTTTTTCTACTACTCCAGTCAGTGGCTAATCGTTGACATGGTTTGGGGCTCTACAAGTGTCAAGAAAATAGTATGAGTAATACGTTTGAAAACAAAATTAATATAAGACCCTTTTTGGAAAAGGGTGTTACTAAAATCGGAGGTGTATTTAATTTATTCATAGAAGGCTTTGTCATGACTAGTGTGTGTGAAGATGATTGAACGGGTGTAAGCTCGGGTAGGATGTTAAATCTCGGAATATTAAATTATTACCGAACCACAGGGAAGCCAAAACGGACAGTAATGAATTTGTATTTTGTACGGACTCCGTAGGATATAAAGCTGGCATTTCATTCCTTGATAATTTATTAGATGCAAAAGCACGCGGCAGTGTGGGTAGCTTTAATCTTATTTCTAGGAATACTTTTCAATATTGAACCCTTAATTGCCTTCACTACCTACAGGTCTTCATACCTTCCAACGTTCTTCGGTTATTATCAATAAGATGTATACCTAATTTATAGCAAAAGCGAGATATTTCGGATAGTGACATAAAACGTAACGTCAGATGAATTATTTTCCACCATGATGTTCTGTATTTACTGAAGCCGTGCACGCCGTACAATTTACACATGAACATTGGAACAGGCCTGCAAACATAGCACGATGTCCGTAAATATACAATGAGTTTGGCACTAAATGAATCACACATTTCATTTGTGTTCCTAACATGTTACATTATAATACTTCTGTTCCCCTTGAATCTCTTCTAAAACCTCAATTATATTAAACAAACCTGCATTTTACTTTAGTAATTTATAATCTTAATAATGTGTCATCTCATGAAAAATTGGGTCGTCTTCAGAAATATCTTAAAGAATAATGGGGTGTGACCGTTTTTTATTAAACGGTCATAAAATATAGGTTTTTCTTATTATATTGAAACGTCTGCTGACCTTATCTGATATTAAGTAATACGTTTTATCACTTTGATCTTATAAATTGACTAATGTAGCCGTTTGAAATAAAATAATAGGATTTACATACAAAATTGATATAACGACAGCGTAATATAGCAGAACTTCTAATGTACGGGCCACATGATTAAAATTTACGCCTTTAACTTTGAGTTGACGGCTAAAGGAAATCCGTGTTCCGTTTATTTATTCAATACGACGAGTAAATAATAATCGTATACTTTTGCGCCGAAAAAGTACCTTTTTCTCGGATGGCTGACACTTATGTGTGTTTGCGAGCAGGTAGACTAAAGCGATAAGTTTTGTAAAAAGGGTAAAAGACTCGAAAAGGTTTTAAATGATTATCGGGCAACATGTACAAATGATAATCCGTATCAGCCCTATTGATGACCGCGTTAATTGCTATTACAATCGTCATTTAGTTGGTACTTAGATTATAGAGTATAATCTCGATAATTATAGATCTTAGATACGCTAAACTAAACACAAATGAACCATGCAAATTATTAGGAAGTACAGCACACAAGTAGAGAAACACGAATATACTTATTTGTACCATTATTATTATTGTACTTCTAATGCAAAAGTTACATGTCATCTGTCCTCCTTTAACGACCCAACGACTGCCCCAATTAAGATGTAATTTCAAGGAAGTAGAGTCAGCCCGGTGTAAGAAGGAACAAAATTTTAATTTATTATAGATTTTGTTTTATAAAAACTGTAAATCAAATAATATGTTTATGAAGACATTATTTTGCAAAATATAATTTACAAAAAAGTGACGAAATTGTGTTTCAGCATGATTCTAAAACGACTTTGTAATTTCATATCATTACATTGAAATTGACAAACTGGTTGAAAAAGAAAATAATTTGTGAATTTTGATAATATGTTTAGATTACTGACTAAACGTACGTAATGGATTTTTTGTATGAACCATTGACGTTAGAGTAAGATAAACACAAGAATAACTAGAAAAATCGGTATTTCCGCTGCTTGATGACATAAAAATGTTAAGATAAGCACTCACAACTCATTCAGATCTTAAATAAAGTGTGGAAACAAACTTGAATTTTTGTGATAAATGGTAATGACGATAATAAAAACTTTTGCACTACATAATTTATTTTGTATTTTATGTTTTATATCAATTTACTTCGGAGCGTAATTTTTTTTTAACCATTTTATTCGTAAATATCTATTTATTAGAATTTAAGTATTAATTAGGCAAAATGCTTTATTTAAAGATAATATAATCATATGTTTACCCTATTAAGGGACACAGAAGAGGGATAATTATTATGATTTTATATAAGTAACCAAATTTTGCGGTCCACCTAAGAATTTTACTCGTGTTCGAGTAAAACTCGCACAATACAGTATGAGTACAATGCTGCCACACGCGTCGTGTAAACTAGTCGTGTGGCACAGAGTAAATAGACTCAAGTATGGACCATCGCCTCTTTGTGGCTTCAGTTATCGATGTTCGAAGCTCATATATTAAAAGTATAGGTACGTTTGTTCATTGTCAAGTTATTATGTAGCTTACTTTGTTCTTCTTTGCTATCTATACTTAGTGTCTATTTAATAATTTTCATTTTAAAGAAAAGTGTATGTAAATCAGGGGTTCCCAACCTTTTCTTAGTCCGGGACCACTTTTATATTATTGTTGTTAGCAGGGACCACTATGTTAGTATATTAAACACAAAGTGTATTAATCATCCCGAAAATTTTAAATTTTAAAGTCATTCGCGGTCCATATTTTGACTTGACGGACCACCGGTTGGGAACCACTGATGTAAATAGATCAAACTAGTGCTACTAATTTCTATGATAATATTGGTACTTACTTTGTAGAGAGAGATACGGTACCTACATAATTATTTATGAGTTAAATTATTAATTTACTTTATAACCATTTAAAAATATAGGTATTTGGGAATGGTCATGATTTGTAAACAAGCAAGACACCTAAATTGCTGGCTCAATTTAAATTTAAATTATCAAAATTATTTAAGAACATGAAATGTCAGGTCAATGTACCTTAATTAATACATTATTTTTCTACTTAATTACGTACGTGTGATGTGTTGTGAATGCGAAGTATTAGATCAATATAATTGTCACCTTATTTGTTTGTAACGACGCAATGTATCTCTACTATTATGGGACGAACTAACAATGTCGGAAAGGTTGTGTATGTATAATAAATTATGTGATATAGTGATAAGGAATGGAGTGTAGTTTTATTTAAAACCTCTCATATTTAAATAATATTAAAACGATAACTTATGAAGTATATTCATTAGACAATTAATTTTTGTAAGTATTTGTGTTTTTTTAGATATTTTATTATTTCATTAACATATTATTACGTACATTAACTGCTTCATTACCTTTTTTTACAAATTAATCAACTGTAAAGCAAAGTATGAGTATTAGATACAACTAATATAAACGTAAGAATTCAAACGCCTGCTAAAATATTCACAGCAATATATTTGTACGCTACAAAGTTGAAATAATGTATAGTGCGACCATTTCGACTGTACAGCCGCATAGAGTCAACATAGTAAAAAAAAAACATTTGTTTGACAGCTAAACCATTCAGCAAAGCCTTTGATCAACAATATGTCAATCGGACTCAGCTGTTAAAAGGAACACGAAGTTATATAGAATCTGCTAACATAGTGAATTGAATGCACGACGCGCCAATGTTTTAAGGCTGTCAAACGGACAGCTTATAGGAAAAGCTCTATGGAATCATTTTAATATATTTTGTAAGGACTTATAATAAAAAATAGCTGTCAAACGATTCAGTTTTTTTTCGTCTGTTTTCTATGGACTTCTAATGAATACTACAAACAATAAGCATTATGTATTCGACAATTCGTGCAGACGATATAATTAAAACGATCTATGAAAAATAAAATTAGAATGTGACATTATTTTAGCATAATATTATAATGTAGCAGGTCTAAAGCGCGATTGAAAATTCTCTTTAATAATCACTTTTGCATTTTCATGCGACAATAGGGTCATGTTAAAAGCACTTTGAATTCCTTAAAATACCTAAATTCTAAAGCCGCATTTTGAATGTAAACATTTTAGTGCCCATAATTGTACAAGGCGAAGGAGCTGATAGTAACTTCGTAGTGTAGTCTCAACACATGACACTATGGTATTACCTAGTCGATGTTAGCAACTATTGTCGTTCGTATGGCGTTTGTTGAAGCGCCTAAAAAAGCCAAGTGCCTCTCGGACAGCTACTATTTTCGGTGACATGTCAACTGCGAAATAAATAGGCGCTAGCTGTTCGCTGTTATGTTTTTGTTGACGTTTTTCAGTACACTCCCGATATTCGATATTCCTGGAATGTGAAAGGAAAATATACTGAAGGTTGCAAAACTAAAATTCCTTGTACATATTTTTCTCGTATCTCGTAAATCCGTCTCAATTGATATACCGTCACAATGTTTGGTATACTTGGCGATGATCAGTCTGATCGGAAGACAGTGATTGTCCGAGTCCACACCCGCGTAATCGTAGCTAAATGTATATTGGTATTCACTTAAAACATACATTTGGCTTGGCCTGCGAATCGTAGAACTTTATTTGTAAATTGAAATATCTAACAAGTTTACATAAATAGCCTAATTAAAATTAGTACACGTAAAGATGGGATGTTGCTTTAGGTTGCTTTATGTATTTCTATTTCAATTTATGACTTTACGAGCTGAATTTTCCAATGAGATTGCGGCATTTTCCCAGGGTAAAAAGTAGCCTATGTCCATACCAAATTTCATGCAAATTGGTTTAGTAGTTTAGGCGTGATTGCGTAACAGACAGACAGACAGAGTTACTTTCTCATTTATAATATTAGTATGGATATAGTATAACAAAATACAACGCAAAGTATTCCAATAACTAGCATTAACAAATACGATTACTAAGAGACCCACTCTAGCCATTTCTCAAGATTGTAGAATAGCCCAAGGTTATTCCAGACACTGCCCCAGACATGGCTATAATTTTCTGACGTCTCCATACTGTCTAGCCTTGTGTCTATTGAACGGCTAAACTAAATTGGACATAGAACATTCACATTGCGAAATATTTAGGAAGGAGTGAATTGAAAGCTTAAAATAAAATGTCCTATTATCAGTGAAATTGCGGGAGAACCAATACAAATCTATACTAATATAATAAAGCTGAAGAGTTTGTTTGTTTGTTTGTTTAAACGCGCTAATCTCAGGAACTACTGGTCCGATTTGAAAAATTCTTTCAGTGTTAGATAGCCCATTTATCGAGGAAGGCTATAGGCTATATAACATCACGCTACAGTCATTAGGAGCGGAGTAGCAACGAAAAATGTTACAAAAACGGGGAAATTTTTGACCCATTCTCTTAGGTTACGCAAGCGAAGTTGCGCGGGTCAGCTAGTTAATTATATATGACATCTACGTATATTATTTCCTTTTTGAAGACATGCGCTACACTAACTCTCTTATTCATAAAAATATATGAAAGGATTATAAAGAGGTTTGTTTCTTTCACTCCTTAGCGAAATGAAAAAGAGAAAACATATATAGCGAGGCGCCCATAGCCAGTTGCGCTCACCGGTCGGTAAACGATCTGTGGGCTAAGCAAACCTTGGCGCGGTCATTCCATAGATGGGTGACCGCATAGTGGTATTTGAGCTGGGCGTCTCCGTGCTTCGGAGGGCACGTAAAAAGTCGGTCCCGGTTGTTGTCTACTAAGATAACAATCGTTAAGCCATGTCAAAGGCCTTCGGGCGGCTTGAACAACTTTGACACTAGGTTGACCACTAACCATACGATATGAATGAATGAACTAAAATAGATTTATAGTGTGTTTATGAATAAGAGGGTAAGTATTTTAATATCGGGGATTCAATAAAAATACGCCCAACAGACTCAAGCTACTGACCTATTTTATAATTGTTCCGTGTGAGAATCGAACTCAAGATATTCTAACGTAGCAACCATCTTGACCAGGGTCCCGTCAAGTTTTAGTTACTACATAAATATTACGAATATTACGAAATTTTCCTCGTGAAATAGTATAGTCAGATACTTTACGACCAAGTTTACTTTGAGGTAGATCAAAACTTGAATAATTTTAAAGTTGTTGGTAAGTATTTAAAATTCATTTATGCTACAGAACTAGATACTTTGGAAGATCTTGATCTAGTTTTAAATACAAATTATAATAACTGAAGTAAGACATTCTTGTAATGTAAACAGAAAGTTTGTAACATTTTAACAGATACCCAATTTTAGATTTCATTTGAATCAATAATTTGTGTATCGTGAGAAGGAGCGTTCATAATCCGTGTTATACAATTCTTATGGATAAAAGGAAAGAAAGAGTGAGCATGAGACTGATCACGCAACCGAAACCTATTTGTGAAACAATTATTACACTGACTTTTCTTTAAAAGTACTCAATTTGGCTGTGGGAATCTTCTCATTCAACAAACAGAATAATCTGTAGATCGAACCAAATAACGAATATAAGTACATTATTGTTTAAATAAAGCAATTCTGTAGCACTACAAGTAATTTACAGAGTCTCTCGCGTGGCTGCTCGCTGTTCTCGTCACGTTCTGAAACATAAATTTTGTCAATGCCGTTGCAACTCTATAACAACTTTTCAATTAAAGTCTGGAACAATAAAATGTTGCCTACCAAACACTCTGACGAAATCGTAATTATTAAGGCTTTATTCTAAGGTTATTGAACGGAAAAAAGTTTCTAAGTTTCAAGGATTCTAGAGCTTTGTATTTTTTTCTACGAATTCCGGGACAATGTCCCTAACATAAAGGCATTTAGACAGAACTTCAAATATTTTTTATTTTTTTTATATTAATTCAATTACTTTGAGAGATATTGTACCAAAAAGTTTGATTTATAGTTAGGCAGAGCCTTGAAGAAAGCTGTCAATATAAAATTCGAAACAAATTGACTTTTATTCGTTTTGTGATTCTGATTGTTTGTCTTTTTTATCAGAGACTCTTTAAGAAATACCTTTATGCTGATACGCCACATCATAATATTAGGAACGAATATTCGTAAAACTGTGTCCTCCACTTCAAGTTTATATGTATTAACTGCAACAGTATCTATTCAAAATAACTTACAGTAAAAGAATACCTATACTGAAATCCGAGCTGTATTTTTTCTTCCACAAATGCAAGATAATACAGGCTTGCGTCCCACTTGTCGCTACAGTCGAGGCACAAAGTCTGCAGACAGACACTTGATAGAAAAGTGTAGGTGGTACTTTCGCTTTGTTTCGCGAACTAACTCTGAGAAAAAGGAAGTTGTCCCGTTCCAATGGTAATGTATATTTTTGTGCAGTTTTATTCGAGAATGTATGTATCAGTTGTTGTGTCTATTGGGCGCAAACAAAGCTTCGTATTTGTTTTGGATTCGATAACAAGTAGACGGCGGTTATCGATATTCTTCATTCTTTTTTACATGTTTTGTAGAAATATTTGTGTATTTGTTGGATGTTTCTACAATTTACATTGGCATGCAGAATCGCCAATAAAAAATCTTACACCCAATATATGTATCTTATAACCGTTTAGAGCTTGGAAATGAACTCTATAGGAAAAGGCTTAAAGGATGTCCGAGGGACATATTTGGAGCCCGTAGCCTCCATTTGCTTCTATAGATTTCGGCATGCTTTTATACGAAACTGCGTTGAGGATTCCTGTCAGCCAGGATCATAGAGCACACCCGGGTTCCAAGCCGGGCATTCCACGTAATCCGACCGTTTTGGTATCATAGCTGAATAGAATCGTGTCCTTTTCAAAAGATTTACACTGGTGACGAAGTAAGAAGCTTTTATTAAAACATCGTTCAAAATTTTATCGACAATTATATCATAAATACGAAAAGATTTGTGAAAATTAATTTAACTACAGAATATTAACAATCAACTGTTATACTTTAAAGGAAACATATTAAAAGCTTAAGCCAAATACACCGTCACATGTCAGTGAAAAACGATTATAAAAATAAGTGGCAGCAAATCCATTTAAAGAATGGATAATTATTTTTATCAGCACGTAATCGGTAAGTACTGAAACTGGCACTTAACACGTACATACATAAAATTACCCCTTTTTTCACACGGGGATAAGCACCTAATAAAACTTTTGTATCACGGAAAACCCTTTCACACGGGAATCGAAACACTAAGTTAATTCATAATCCTAAGAAGTGTTACCTCAAAACAAACATTCACTAATTTCAAACTTGCCTTAATAATACAAATAGGAAACTATTTGCTTACGTTTCCAACGTGCGTATACCTTCCTCTGCTGATGCCACGAAAGCCGCATGGTAACGAGATACGGGTACATCAAACAGAGCATTAAAGTAAGATAAAAGCGATTGAAACAGGAGCTCTTAGAATCATATGTAGAAATGTACTGAGGAACTGGTGAACGTGCTTACAACTTACTATTATTTGTTTTGCTTTGTGGTTTAATTCTTTCAGTTTTTCAAGCTGCTAGAAGACTTTGTGGCTTCGAATACCGTAACGTTATTGTAAGTAAAGCTTTCGTTAATTGTTCAATAATATTATTCGCGTAATATATGCGGTGAAATTGAAATCTATACTCATATTATAAAGCTGAAGAGTTTGTTTGTTTGTTTTAACGCGGTAATCTCAGGAAACTCTGGTCCGATTTGATAAATTATTTCTGTGTTAGATAGCACATTTATCGAGAAAGGCTATATATCATCAGGCTATGACTAATAGGAGCAGAGTACCATGAAAAAATGTTACGAAAACGGGGAAAATTTTGACGTATACTCTCTTGTGTGACGCAAGCGAAATTGCGCGGGTCAGCTAGTAACGATATAAAAATTAAATACAACTCACAGTTTCAACGAATTGGAATCGGATTATTTTCAATTTATGTTCTAACCTTTTAGTTATTTCGACGTTTAGCATATAGCTTTAAACAAGGGGAATGTGACATAGCTCTACCATAAACAGTATGACTAGATATGTTTCATATACCTCTGCCTAAACAATCGAGTTCAAAAATCTAATACAAACATTTTGTAAAGTGAATCGCAACTGTATTCATGAAATATTTATGTGCATTGTGCAACGGGAATACTTTTTCCAATCCGAGTTTTTGTTACACTGTAACACAATTTACTAAAACAAAATTTAACAGAACGGATTTTCACGATACTGCAACAGGTTTACAACTATATAGACCTGGGTTTAATAGACTGTGTCGATAGTTATTTTATAACTAACAGTACCTAAACTTGTTAGAAACCTTTTAAAAGTGCTTGCAAGACAAGACTAGTACCATTTAATTGTGTCTTTTCATTTCATAGGAGAGCCTAATAAATGACTCCTACACTACTACTATTTCTACTATATTTGAAAACATTCAAACACAGATCCACGCTGGAATCAAATTCACGATCCCCGCTTGCAGCTGTAGCGGAGTAGTGACCAACTTAACCTTCGCGGATCTTTTGTCCTCTATACATAAAAATATTCATTTCTAATAATAAAAAATACGCAATATTAATATTTCAGAAGCAAAATAACGTACGACACAGCAAAATAAATATCACAAACTAGCAGTTGAACCGTAGATACTAAACCTTCATTTATTTTAACTGTTACCTGCATGAGTGAGATAGTAGGTATAATCCGATGATTAAGTGGGCATTCCGCTTCGTTAGTTGGCTAGCCGAGATCAATACATATAGTTTACTGTGACATTCCGTGGCTTTGCCTGCAATCGTTTCATTTCTTTATGATTAATTCAGTAATGTATGTGACTACCAAAGTGCGATTCGACATCCGCTCGGTATTCGTAAGATGGTGATGGATGGATAGAGTAAGTATATAATTCGAATGTTTTCGAAATATTAATCGCCTTCGGAATACGGGTGGGTGCTGATTTTCGACAGCGGCACGAATCGCCTGTTGCAATAGATATCTCTGCATTCGAGTATCGAGTTATTTTTCAATTGCATGTTAAGTAATGACAAGTCCTCCCCTTATAACCTAACTATGATTGAAAACATTATAACTAAACATCAGTGGGGTAAACGTTTGTATAAGCATAGGTATTGTTTCATCTATATGAAATAAAATCGAAAACAAAAGTAATCCGTATCTAAAACTTTACAATATATATATAATAATATACCGTAATATAGTTATAAAGAAGAAGTTTTGGGCAAACCGACATGGGTAGGTTAGGTTAGAAGGCTGAGGTGGGAGCGAGCGAAGCGAAGCTCTCACCTCAGCCTTCGTGGTTATTTTTTTTTAAACCACCCAGAAGGAGGAGCCCCGCGAAGCGGGGCATCGGCGACATCTTCAAACTCTCATTATAACTATGTTACGGCGTATAATTATATCCCTAGGGATATAACTATGTTACGGCTTTATCTATCTTACTGCGTCATATCTACCTTTTAAAATAACATCTTGACTCCAATATACATAATGCCTTATTGTAGGAGACGATGTCTGTTGGTCCTGTCTCGGGTGAATGACCCAAAAGATTAAGGTCAGACTACATAATAATCTTGATACGTAACTAATCCTTCCATGTCCTAAATATACCTACGAGCTGTTCTACTATACTATACTATCTATAAATAAAGTGATGGAATAAATAGAGCGCTGTATTGAGGAACTATTTATGCGCTCATAGTAAAAGAGGAAAATTTACGATACTATAATATATTATTGCTATCCATCTTTAAGTTTATTATTTAGGCACAAATTTACACATTTTTTTTAACCTCGGCAGAACAAAGATTTGTCAATTGAATTTAAAACTGACCTGTCAAGTAATTTTTAACCACCTATATTGTATCGGTTTAGCTAAGAATTATTTTCTATTGATTAGTATACATTGCTATTACACACCAAAAATAAATAGTCTACCTTACCATACATGTACTTACTAATACTAAGTATCCATACTAATATTATAAATGCGAAAGTAACTCTGTCTGTCTGTCTGTCTATCTGTCTGTCTGTCTGTCTGTCTGTCTGTCTGTCTGCTACTCAATCACGCCTAAACTACTGAACCAATTTGCATGAAATTTGGTATGGAGATATTTTGATACCCGAGAAAGGACATAGGCTACTTTTTACCCCGGGAAAATGACGCATTTCCCGGGAAAATTCATGTGGCGAACGAAGTCGCGAATAATCAATATTATAATGACATTAAATTAACAAAATTCCGTTGTTATGGCAACTGTTTTAATGGCGGGTATGCCTTAGCGCAACTTCGTTATATTACGAGATATAAATAATTTTAAAAATATTTTTCGTGAAAAAAAAGCATATTTTATCCATACTTCCATACTAATATTATAAATGCGAAAGTAACTCTGTCTGTCTGTCTGTCTGTCTGTCTGTCTGTCTGCTACTCAATCACGTCTAAACTACTGAACCAATTTGCATGAAATTTGGTATGGAGATATTTTGATACCCGAGAAAGGACATAGGCTACTTTTTACCCCGGGAAAATGACGCATTACCCGGGAAAATTCAACGAAGTCGCGAAAAATCAATATTATAATGACATTGAATTAACAAAATTTCGTTGCCATGGCAACTGTTTTAATGGCGGATATGCCTTAGCGCGACTTCGTTATACTAAGAGATATAAATAATTTTGAGAATATTTTTCGTGTAAAAAAAAAAAGCATATTTTATATCATCACGCTGTGACCAATAGGAGCAGAGTAGGTAACAGTAAAAAAAAAAGTGTTACAAAAACATGGAAAATTCTGACCCATTCTCTCTTATGTGACGCAAGCGAAGTTGCGCGGGTCAGCTAGTAATATTATAAATGCGAAAGTAACTCTGTCTGTCTGTCTGTCTGTCTGTCTGTCTGCTACTCAATCACGTCTTAACTACTGAACCAATTTGCATGAAATTTGGTATGGAGATATTTTGATACCCGAGAAAGGACATAGGCTACTTTTTACCCCGGGAAAATGACGCATTTCCCGGGAAAATTCAGATAATTCAACGAAGTCGCGAAAAATCAATATTATAATGACATTGAATTAACAAAATTCCGTTGCCATGGCAACTGTTTTAATGGCGGATATGCCTTAGCGCGACTTCTACTAAGAGATATAAATAATTTTGAGAATATTTTTCGTGAAAAAAAGCATATTTTATATCATCACGCTACGACCAATAGGAGCATAGTAGGTAACAGTAAAAAGTGTTACAAAAACACGGAAAATTCTCACCCATTCTCTCTTATGTGACGCAAGCGAAGTTGCGCGGGTCAGCTAGTATCATCATAAAAAAGTGTTACAAAAACGTGGAAAATTCTGACCCATTCTCTCTTATGTGACGCAAGCGAAGTTGCGCGGGTCAGCTAGTTACTAATAAAGTAGTTATGCCAATTATCCATACTAATATTATAAATGCGAAAGTAACTCTGTCTGTCTGTCTGTCTGTCTGCTACTCAATCACGCCTAAACTACTGAACCAATTTGCATGAAATTTGGTATGGAGATAGTTTGATACCCGAGAAAGGACATAGGCTACTTTTTACCCCAGGAAATTGACGCATTTCCCGGGAAAATTCAGGTTTCGCCACCGAAGTCGCGAATAATCAATATTATAATGACATTGAATTAACAAAATTCCGTTGTCATGGCAACAGTTTAATGGCGGATATGCTTTAGCGCGAGTTATATGAGATATATAAATTATTTTGAGAATATTTTTCGTGAAAAAAAGCATGTTTTGTTGTTAAGGAATAATTAAGCTTTGTATTAGTAAAAAAAAATCATTCACGCGAGCGGAGCCGCACGGGTTAGCTAGTAACATTATATGTGATTTAAAATAAAAACGAGAGCAAGCAAAATTAACATTATTCCATGAATCATTTTCAAAACAAAATAAAATAGTTTTTCATTAATCGCAAGTAAAAGCTAATATAGAGAATAACGCAATCGAGGTTAGTGTAGCGCTCATAAATATTAGACCACCGACCGCCGACCGCCGCACATGTAGCTTTAGAAACAGAAAATTGATTTTATAATAAGCTATGTCCCGATTGTACCCACTATTGTGTTACTTTTTCATAGAATTTCTATTAGAGTGCTTATAGTAGGTAAGTTGAAGAGGGAAAAGAAGAAAAATATGTGAAGTTTAATAATGTTCTACCGGACAGTTTGATTGAAACTAGCCAATTGCGCGGGAGTTGTTTATAGAGTGGTTGAGCTTGTAAGAACTTGACAGTTGTACGTATATTGTCACTGATGAAAAGGTGATCAAAACTCGGAGAGCATACCAAGAAGGTTTGGTTTTCCTGAGATTAAAAAAGGGTTTTATTTTATTAATTTTATTTATATAATAACCGGACGTAATTAACTAACTTAATAATAATGTAACGCACTATAATTACAATATAAACATGACACTTCCTCACTAAGAACTACAGACTAGCACACAATAAAAATAATTGTACGTAAAGATAACTATCAACTTCAACACCCACATAACTTTGAAAAGAGTAGAAACTTAGTAATAACCGTGGAATAAGCATTGATTTGTTAATCTATGTTATGTCACTATCGAACGAGCTCCAAACTTTCCGCGAATGAAAGAGACAAAACACTGAACAACTAAAAAGAGCTTACGAGACATACATCAGAAAGGCATTTAACTAAATAAAAAAAAAATATTATTGGACAACTCACACACATAATTACGCCTAAAAAGTGGCAAGGAATGTACTAAAAATTCTGTAGGAATTCCACCTGCTAACTAACAGTTCGTTATTTATATGTAGTGAAAGTCCTAGGTGTGTGTTTGTTTAGAACCCGATCAGCGATAACAAAACAATACCTTCCACGTTCGTAGTTTTAGCTTTTAACCAATATTATTATGATATTTTTTTACTATCATTTAAGTTTAATAAATGCTTTCTAGCTCCGAGCACGTAATCCTGAATACACGTATCCCAGTTGATCGTAGTCACGTCGAAGTTAAACATTTCTTTATCTTTAGCAGACAAAGACTTGCAGAGAGCTCTCACGTTGCTATCACTAAATTTCCATTCATAGAGTAAAAAGAATTTGACTGCTTCCACGACTTTTCGCAGCCTACTCTGTATTTTCATTTGCCTGAAATAAGATAAGGTTATTTGTTCAAATCCTAGCACCATCCTGCACAGTAAAATCATCCTGCAGAAATCTATATGACAAAATCAATAAAATAAATAAATAAATATCATTGGACAACTCACACACGGTCATTTGATTCCAAACTAAGCAGAGCTTGTATTATGGTAACCAAATAACTGATAAACATACTTATATATTTCTAAACACATACTTATATAGATAAATTGACATCCGGGCTCAGAAAAAATACTCGTGCTCATCACACAAAGATTTGTCCCGGGTGGGATTCGAACCCACCACACGTAATGAAGCAACATTTTTAAATTGACCAACAAAATATTCTTAAATAATAAGTGGATACAGGGCGACATTTTTATAACGTTTTCGCTTATACTTACATGGCTTTCTTTCCCGTTATTAACGAGAATGCATCGATGATATACGCCGGCACAATCTGTAGCACAAAGCTCAATACTAAGTACAGGAACGCGCTTGGTGTGAATATTAGCATTGGCCACGGCAGCTCGTCTGAAAGCAACGTACCAAAATCCATAAATACTCCGTACTCTACGTAAAAGAGAACCAGCATGGTCTATGGACCTCTGGGCTCAAAACTACGGGTTTGCTGTTATGCGTTAACGTATTGAACTATATATCTATTCAAAACATTTATGGAAACCGGATGATGAATAAAACGTAATTCATTCTCATATTTAATTGAAGACATATGTAGATGGTGGTAAGACAAAGTGATAATTAAATGCATAATATTAAATTTAATACTGTGTGTAATATACATATATTATATTGTTAACAGAATAAAAAATAAGCAACTTATTTATCATAATTATTTAAATAACTCACTTAAAGAATATTTTAATGTTACTCGTTTTGCTATCGCAGTAGCTTGATCACACGTAATAGGGTTTGACGTCCCACTGCAACAGTTGTAGACTTTTACATCTTCAGACCTAAAATTAAATAAAAATACATATTATTTCTGAGAACTGGCTGACGTATTTATCAGAAATACATATGACATTAAGAAAAAAATAAACCTTGAAATGAAAACAATATTAATACACGTACTTTTGACATTTAGTGGCAGCAACAATCACTAGATTTGTAACTAAATCGACTGGAATGAGATCGGTGACGTTGGTCCCTCGGCCTATAACGACCTTCATTGTACCGGTGGGCATACCCACGAACAACCCTGTGGAACCATTCCAACTGTCAATCCAACCAGGACATGGTTCTTTTAGGGCAGCCATCACTGAAATAATATAAAAAAGACCTTGATGTATCAATTATAAATGTTTTCATTATTTCTATATTTATGCCCAGATATATTGACTCGGCTTCAGCTGTAGGTGGAATATCAATCAATAAATTACACAATATATCAATTCCTAAAAGTTTTTTAGTATTTATGACAACAATCTCCTTATTTCCAAGTAAACAGAGACGTTTGCACAACATTTGTAAAGAAAATTTAATTAGAAAGTCTAGCATAACAGCATAAAAGATATTTTTACAAAGCAATATTTCCTCAAAGCTCTAAAGAGGTTTTACGTAGAAAACGTTATCATTACCTATAGAAGGTCTAACGATAGCAGACGGTATGTCATTGCACCCCTTCTTTACTAGTTCTTCAGCGAACGCCTTTGAAAACGTGTACGTGTTAGGTTTCTTCCCTGGAAACGGTAAGAATCTTCTATATAATAATGATAAAAAGTAGAAAAACACATAAGTAAAATTCAGTAATTAATTGAAAGTATTATTGTTAGTGTAAATGTATTGTTTAGGAAACGCTGGGGTTCACTTATCCTTAAATGGACATATAACCCTATATAAATAAAGAAAAAAAAAAACACATAAGTAATGATATTTTTAGTGTTCCAGAATAAAATTGGCACGACGAAATGCTCCTGGGATCGCTATAGAGCCAGTCGGTCTGTTTGTTACGATCCTAAATATACCCCTATTTACTGGAAAATGGGACACACGAACAAATGACAATAGCCTGTAGTGTATAATGTCATGCGTTTAAAATGCTTTACAATTTATTTTACAAGCTTTAAATAAATATTGGATAGCCTATTTTGGTTCACTTTCTCAGAATAAAATCCTTTAGCACTTTTAAATATAGTTCCTAAAACAGATCCAATGTTCCAAACATTTTCTTTTAACAGTCACATAAAGATTGAAAGGGTATTTTTAACATCTTACTATCCCACTTCTGGGCAAGGGTCTCCCCCCAATCGATTGAAGCTTTAGGCATTTCGTCCACTACGCTGGCTAAGTGCGGATTTTGCATACTTTCAAGAAATGTATTAAACAATGTATTAATTTATTTGACAATTTAAATATAATACAATATTATCAGTTTTAAAAAGATAAACTTACCTAAAATCTTCTTCATCACATCTTCATTTTCAGAATGTAACTCCGCAACTGTTCTAGCGTGTTCATAAGTTACAGGCATGGGATATACAACCTCATCTACGTCAGAACGATCCGAATTACTGAACGCTGTCGAAACATGCACAAATGCCTGTGTAAAATATAAATATTATTGTAACGCTACAATAAAAATAAATAACAGTTTCATGAAGTAATTAACTCATTTACTGGCTATACCATGGAATTACGATACTGGTTCAACTATTTTGCTGCTGTGTTGACTTAAATTGTTTAAATTTATTTGTAAAAATTATAATGGAAATAAATAGTTATCATAAAATTTCGAAGAAACAACTTGTATCAGAAGGAAGATACCTAATATGCTTTGAAGTTTATTTTTACGCATGTCATTATGTATTTGAAATTAAATGAGTAATATTATTTGCAAACGCTTGAAAAAGCCAAACCTGCTGTAACTTCAATCCAAATAATTATTCTTTTTTTTTCAGTTTTATGAAAAAATAAACAATCATTAATTATTTTCTTTGCAGTACTTTTGCTTCTTTACACGAGTCAAGTTACGTATAATCCCCTCACCTGCAATTTTTTCATCCGTCGACATAATTGAATTACTTCATGGGTGCCATTGACGTTAATATTCAAAGCCTTGTTTAGAGGCAGGTTGAAATTCACCGTCGCTGCCAAATGAAACACTATGGACACCTGGAAACATATTTAAAACGTAATTGGATGACTTTGTGAATATATAAGTAAGTCGAGACCGAGGAAAGAGAGAGCGATTTAATTACGAGACAAAAAACACAAATTGTATTATTCTATAAACTAGATTGATGTTTTAGATGCGAATGTAAATATATTGTAGAATAATAGGTAATATCTTGATTGAATAATATGTGGGACTGAAAAACGAACATGGCGAAACGTAGGTGTATTAAAACTCTCAATGGCTTATTCTTAAAAGCGTAGCCTACGCTATCTTGAATGTGATGTGCGATAGTACTTGATGATACTTATAAATATTGAAAAATTATATATATAATAAGTTTATTGTTCTGTTTCTAACCTCTTCCTCTAAAGTCTTTAAAACATCAGGCAGTAATCCAAGATCATCACGAGTAATATCTCCAACTACGGGAATTATTTTGTTCAAGTCCTTACTCCGACTCATCCTTAGTCTGTCAAAAAGCTGAAAAGAATAACAAAATAATAATTATATTTCATTATCAGATAAGGAATCTAAAAAAAATGATTACAAAGAAAACTTAATAACTCGAAAGGTCGAATGTTACTTGTTTTTATGTTTTATAACAATAAAAATAGCAAACGATGCATTTTACAACCATCTACAATCAATAAATTTAGACACCACCACATTAGAATCCCTACTTAAGAGAAAAAGAACCAAAAAAACTTAAAAAATCCAAGGAAATATGTAACCTTTGTCTTTAGGCTAATCACAAAGAAATAACATAAAAGACATTTAGACCACTTACTGGTGAGTTAGTTATTTTCGCCATTCTGTCTCGCGCCAGTTTATTATTCTTATCGCGTACAAGCACATATATCTTGTCAATCCCACTGCAGCTATACAGTAACTTCTCTATTAAAGTCTGGAATAAAAATGACTCATTAAATATAATAAAAATATTTATGACCGAAAAGACAAGTAATATTTGCAAAGTTTCAAAAAGATAAAAAGCAAAACACATCTGCGGCATTTGTTCCGATCTCTTTGTACCTTTCTACACAATTGTGATAATACTATCGGTAATCTGTACTTATGTAACAGTAAATAATATCTCGATAAACCAAGTTGCAGAGGAAAGCAGTCTAAGTTTGATTGAAACTTTAGGAATTCCCTGTGAGGATAGATTCAGTGAGCACAAAGCAAATGATTGCTAATTGGAGAATGCTATTGCAAATACCGCTAAAACATACGTTCTCTGTGAGGTTTCACTGCGAACGTATGTAATATCAAAAGGTATTCTTATAAACATTGTTTCTGTTGTTCATACTATAGTATTCTGAGAAAAATATCAATAGTTGTAGAAAAGGACAACTAATTAAGCGAATGGAAATAGAAAGGCGCATGCCTCGTTTGTTGTGAGCCTAGCTACCTTATAAAGTAGGTAATTAATTTATCTAGAGTTCTTCTTTTCTTATGTGTCTCATTTATTGTAATTAGATTGAATTGAGAACAAGAGAGACACGAATCAAAAACGAAGGAGTTAGTTACTGGTTTTACGTCATGTGTTTTGACATATCTTTATATATATAATTCTTCTGTAAGTGTGTATGTCACTGAACTTCTCTTAAACGACTGGACCGATTTTGATGATTTTTTTTGTGTGTGTTCAAGGGGATCTGAGAATGGTTTAGATTCACGAAAAAAAATATATATATAAAATTCTCGCGTCACAGTTTTCGTTGCCATACTCCTCCGAAACGGCTTGACTGATTCTCATGAAATTTTGTGAGCATATTGAGTAGGTCTGAGAATCGGCCAACATCTATTTTTCATACCCCTAAGTGACAATACATATTTTTGTAATTTACATGGCAAAACAACGTTTGGCGGGTCAGCTAGTATTCAAATAAATACCTAGATGTGACAATATTATTCAAATAAATGCGGTGCTTAATAGTCAACTACAGTAACAAAAACGTATATGGTCCGAATTGATTAAATGTTAGGTAAAGCGGTTAGACCATTGAATTATGGATATCTAACTTGAATAAGTCAAAACTAATGACGTCAATAAATTCCATACGGTTTCGATACTAATGAATTGAATTAATATTACTCCTATTAGTTACTTCAGTAATTGTTTTTCGGTTAAAACTACAATTTAGTATAGACTGATGACAAAGAAATTACCAAATAAATAAGTACTCGTAAAGCTAACTGTTCAGACAATAATATTTCAGCAGCCCATAGGAACACGTTTGCAAAAGAAACTCTTAAATGATTCCTTGTATTTAATACTATGTCAAAAGCAAAACTTAAGCAATTAAGCGGAACAAAATCTACGTGGAAATCTGAAAGATACCTTTCCTAGAAATCCAGTACCACCTGTCAGGAACACAGACTTCCCGGAATAAAAAGACGCCACAGCTGAATCTTTGTCGTCGAACATTATTGACCCCAATTTACGGTCACCTGAAAGTAAAAAACAATTTGGTAGAAACATATTTTTTTTGTTTACCTCACGCCTGTTTAATATTAGGTCGGGAAAAAGTCTTTTCGCATTATAGTATGTATAAACTCTTGAAGCCAAAGCCTTCATACATACTATAATGCGAAAAGACTTTTTCCCGACCTAATATTCAGACAAATGTATGAAATACAGTCTCGTTTTTCATTCAAATTATTGAACAAATATAATAGGGCGCAAGCCTGCTGCAATATACCTTACAAAACTCCAGGATTCTATTGAAAACATTTCAACAAACATTTAAAAAGCTAAATAACGTGTCCCGGAATCCAAATCCGAGACCCCGAAATCAACAGTCGCTATACACTAACACTAACGCTTAGACCAAAAACGCGTCTTACTGAAGGATTCGTTCTAAAAATGTCTTCCGTTTGTACGCACCTCTTAAGCTAAGGGTGGAAGGACCATACGCGGAATTTGTCATCAGTGGATTAACGAGGTTCCAAGGATTCAGAAAATAAAGCACTGGGATTAATCTGTTACTTACACGTTAATTTCATAGGTACATATTAGTTTTACTTTATATTGTACCCACGATGTACTGGCTGTTCAAATGTAGAGACTTAGTGATAATCATTAAGTGAAATTCACTGTCAAGTTCTTTAGTGCCAAAGAATCCTTAATATCGTTTTTTAAACTTCTCTTAAAACTTGAAACATGCTGCGCTAGGAGTCAACAACCTTTCTCAACTTCAGGGAGTTCAAAGGAAAGTTCAGACATGATTATTATTTATTTACATCAACAGTATAGCTCTTATATCACTATTATATTTTATCGTAAGGTCAACCTAGTGTCAAAATTATTCAAGCGAAAGGCCTTTGACATGGCTAAACGTCTCTTATCCTAATATCACTTATAGCGTTAATATCGTCACGCGGAATAATTACGCGCAGTAATTGTAATGAGCTACATCTAACGCGGACATAATCACACACGTTCAATATTAATTGTTTGCCGTAATTATCTGCGGCTAAGCCCATGGGCTTGTTCAATAAACGTGACTATTCGACCATTCATCAGATTTCGACAAACAATGATCTCTCGAATTCTACAATTTTAAGAACTTGTCGTTCGATACTACCAAACAGATTTTTATTCGTAAATAAATTATGTCATAATGTATTAAAATACATAATGCTATTACAATAAAAAGTATTCACTTTAACAAATATAGGTACATTCAAGATTTACCTTGAATAATTTTGTAAATAATATATTTTTATTTTAAATATTATTTTAGTAAAGTTAAATAATATAGTACTTAAACATACATCATATTAATGTTATATTTTGATCACCTAATAAAGTAACGTTATCTTAACACCCGTCACAATACACAATGGTCAATAGTGACGACGATAACAAAATAAATCACTAATTGAAAGAAAACAAGAATAATATTATGTTTATATTTTTGTTACCACCCTAATACTGGTATAATATATTGAAAGCTCGAATTATTTCGTGTATAATCTATCAAATGTCTTAAAAAGTAAATAATTATCAGTCCGTTACACATTTTACCAAAAACATAATCCTTAGCAGTTTTTTCACAGATAAAATATGTATCCATTTTTTTATAAAGTGAGGTTTTCGTAAAGTTAAAACTGGTCTTCATACGACTGAAGTGCCATCTATGTGCACACATGTAAACATGCAGCCCTTAGCTAAGGGTGGCCGGAACATACGCGGCACGCTTTACGTAGTTCTCTAGCGCTCCGATAGATGCAGAGAGCTCTGCTATCGAATTATTTATTTTATATGCTTGTAAAATATTGTAAATATTGACTGCCTCCGTGGCGCAGTGGTTTAGGTCACCACGCCGATACCACTGCATCGGGAGGTCGTGGGTTCGATTCCCACACGGAGCAATTATTTGTGCGATCCACAAATAGTTGTTTCGGGTCTGGTTGTGCTTTGTGTCCGTTGTTTGTATGTTTGTAAAAGTCCCCGCGACACAAGAGCAATTCTTAGTGCGGGAGTTGTCTTTTTAATGAAATAATGATGAAAATAACTTAATTATGATTTAGAAAATAATTTTGTACTTGTAAATCTTTAATTAGCTTCTGGAAATACGTACTGAATTAAGAATGTTATAAAACTCAATCGTTTATTATTTGGTTTAAACATTAACACCGTTAATAAGTCAACGGAGTGGAAGTTCTTTTAAAAAATCTGATAGCCAACCTTTTCATTTCACAATTCTTTTAAAACGTAGATTTAAAAAAATAATCTCATCGTGCGACTTTTTTTAACATTCGTCAATTGTGTAGCACCCTGTTATTTTTAAAGGTCATCAACGATAAATAAGTAGGTTCTGTTTAAAAAAAATAAAACTGCAATGACGTACGTATGAAATCTTGCGTCAAAAATGCAATAAAAACACTTTTTAAGACAAGTTCTGAACTAATTATAGCTATTGTGCGAGCCCTTAAATACAAACAATCAATGTAATACCGACCACTTTTTAAAAAACATATGTAATTATATGTTGCGTTGACTGTTAAATAATTTGGTACCAGTTTCTAAAAGGGTGTTTAGGTACCTAAGACCTAAACACGCTTTTAGAAACTGGTACTCGACTGGTAATCGACAGCGATGAAGCTATAAATCACTTAAAATGAAATACTGGCTTGATAACAATCTATACTAATATTAAAAAACTGAAGAGTTTGTTTGTTTGTTTGTTTGAACGCGCCAATCTCAGGAACTACTGGTCCGATTTGAAAAATTCTTTCAGTGTTAGATAGCCTATTTATTGAGGAAGGCTATAGGCTATCACGCTACGGTCATTAGAGCGGAGTAGCAACGAAAAATGTTACAAAAACGGGGAACATTTTGACCCATTCTCTTAGGGTCGGCTAGTTTACAATATTCTACAATCTGATGTTTTGTAAACGTGCCATTATTTTTATAACATAAATAAGACAGTGGTTATTATTGTCTACTATAACTTCTTTTTTCTTCACATGAATTAGATAGGTATTTTAATGATCCACAAATAGCAGTTTTAGGACATCTATACTAATCTATACTAATTATAAAGCTGAAGAGTTTGCTTGTTTGTTTGTTTGCTTGTTTGAACGCGCTAATCTCAGGAACTACTGGCTCGATTTGAAAAATTCTTTCAGTGTTTGATAGTCCATTTATCGAGGAAGGTTATAGGCTATATATCATCACGCTACCACCAATAGGAGCAGAGTACCAGTGAAAAATGTTACAAAAACGGGGAAATTTTTAACGCTTATGTAACGCAAGCGAAGTTGCGCGGGTCAGCTAGTAAATAATAAATGACAAAATGATTGAATATTCAGATCAAGTGTTATAAATAAAACATAATCTTCTTCTTATCTTCTTATCGTATGGTTAGTGGTCAACCTAGTGTCAAAGTTGTTCAAGCCGCCCGAAGGCCTTTGACATGGCTTAACGACTGTTATCGTAGTAGATAACAACCGGGACCGACTTTTAACGTGCCCTCCGAAGCACGGAGACGCCCAGTTCAAATACCACTATGCGGTCACCCATCTATGGAATGACCGCGCCAAGGGTTGCTTAACCCACAGATCGTTTACCGACCGGTGAGCGCAACTGGCTATGGGCGCCTCGAATAAAACATAATAATTTATTCTGTCTGAGTAAGTGACGAATTATTTCGACACAGTAATTTAAAAAAAACGTTTTCAAACTTCTTAATAGCAATTTTTTAAATCTTATCCGTCCCAAAAATGAAAAATAACCCCGAAACAAACAATAAATATTTACCGAGAAAACCAAACAACATGTTATTGTTATTAAAACATCTGAAACGTTAAAATAGGTTATACGTCACCTATGTACAAATTAATATAAGAACGATATTCTTTCATAGGGGTAGGCAGTTGCCTCTTTCACATCCATATATCTTGTCATACAGGACCGCCGGTTACGAGTACTACGCACCTGACCTTTTTGCACAATTTTGCAACATCTTTCATTGCATTTACATAACGATAAAGGTTTTCCATTGTATTTTCCTATTGTGCCTTACACCTGCTTAGGCACAAAAAAGTGACAATGAATCGTAGCAGAAGCATTTCTTAACTACAGAATAGTTACTTACTATAACCTTACTGTGCTCGATTCACACGAAGGTTAAAGTAAGTAAGGTTAGGTTTTATTTACCTCTATAGATTAGTTTTTCTTTCAGGATTGGGATGTAAGCATTGTCTTATTAACAAAAAATATTTTTCTTAAAAAAAATCTTTAGGTTTTTTTTTGTAGGACGCAAAGTGTTAAGCGATAATTAGCATGAAATTATAAGTAATTTTATGAGAAAAACAAGTTCGTTTACAAAAATTAACATTGCATTTGTCTGCCCAGTCCAGTGACCTAATTTGTTGCTTTAAATTGTTTTTTAAACACGATGCAACATATAATGTCATTTGATTGTAACCATCGTGATTATCCTCGACGAACATATATTACTAATTTTAACTATGGTTAAAATTAAACTGCTGTCAAATTAAACCCATAGTTTTGTCCTGTTTTACCATTGGTCAGGTATTTAACGACGAGTTTAATTATCCTTTACTTTTTCAATAAAACAAGCATATCTTACTTATTTACACTAAACCGCTTAAAGTGAAAATTGTGGTTTAGAATGCGGTCATAAAACTGAATAAATTGATATACATCCCAAAAATATCCTTTCATCATCGGTATCGAAAATCTGTCACAAAAAAACTAAAAATCTGTTTTTTAAAGGTTAATGTTAAAAATCGGAATTAAAATTAATCGTCTTTTACGTGCAATTTATGATAACACGAATACAAACAAAAACTATGTCGTAGAAAAAAACATGTTTAAATATTGTCAAAAAAAAAACCTTATGAAAATTCCCACAACCAAAAGATAGATTTTGTAATCGTTTTGTTAAAATAGTAACAAAAATATTACATACCCAAAAATGCTATGTTAAGTTTATTGTGTGAAAACCTCGTTTGTACGTTAACCACAGAATAAATAGTCTAGTATGTTTTACACTGGGCGCTACAGTACAACTGAAGGCAACTTTATACAGCCGAAGTGTTAACTCGCTTGTTTCCTTTACGAAGTTTTAAAACGTAAACTTTACGTCACTTGCGTCGCACTTCATTTGGTCAAAAACTTTTCCTTGTGCAGCGAGTGTTTGATAAAAGAAAATTCACTTGTCTGTGTCGTTGGTAGGACAATAAAAGGATGAGTTCATGTTTCATTTAGTGTTTATCTTGTGGCGTAATTTGGACTCTTTTTATATATTAGTAGCGTTTAAAAGAGTTTTAACGATATATCGCTAACTACGCTAAATTAAAATTAAACATCTTGGACTAGAAAATTAAATTAGTAATGTAAAATAGCATTATTTTGTAATCAAAAACCAAATGTTACATAAAAGTCAGAATGGGTTTTCTAGTAAATTCAGAACCCGCAGGTCAGCCGCGGGTTAATTGCTAGTCACTCAGCCGTACGCTCTACCATACACCGCACATCATTCCGAAATACGATTAGACACCAATAGTATGTATGTTATAGTTTGTATGTATTTATAATTGTAGTCTACAAGCTTTCATTTAACTAACAAAGTCATGTGTAACTTAATCATTAAATGATTATTTTATTTAAAAAAAAATGGAGTATCTAGCTTAAACTAAAATTGAGAAGTCAACTGCTACACTATTTATATTATTTGATATGAAATTACATTAATTAAATATTGCTACAAGTCGTTTTGTGATTTAGACGAGTATTTTGAGTGACTCTACCGTTACTTAGGGCTTCGCCGATGAGTGGTGGATAAAGTTTATAATAAATAAAAGGACGGTATATGTATGGAAAATATATTATTGTCAATTTTATATTACCAAGCTACCTCCAGAATTAAAGTATGGTTTAGGCTTCTTTGCGCCTGACAAATATAATACGGCAACGAAAATTCCTGATAGTATTGAAGAAAAATAAAATGAACAGGCGCGTTAATATTGCTGCTATTTTATACACAGACTTCTTAAATCGTAGGTCCAGATTCTTAATAGTTCTTTTCCCTTCTTGTTTTTAATATTTGATGTTTTAATTTGAACACCTGGAATTTAACCTTTCGAAGACAGGATAATTGATATAGAGGTTGAGTACGAAAAAACTTTTGTTAAATATCTTCGCAAGTTTCGATTCAAGATTTATACAAAAATTGAGAAAATATTCTTCTTTACAATTGGTATAATAAAGTACAAGATATATAAGCATTCAGGAACAATGTTGAATACACGACATGGTCTAAAGACGCGATAGAGCGCTCGTCACGCTTCGCTCTCACTACCGGCGTGACACCGTTACTACTACCTACTGTTGATTAGATATCTTTGTTTAAACCCAAATGGGTAAGTACATACAGATGTATCACTATGATTTAAAATCTTGTTATCCAAATTAGAAAAAAAGGTGTCACAAGACAAGACATCCATAGAGTTAAGAACTAATGCATTTCTATGATCTAAAAAGATTTTTCTTTACGATTTTAATAATGGGTAGAGGAGACATTATTATTCAATATTCGTATTAGGCAAATAAAATAATTAGATTTTCATTCATGTAAGAGCTGCAAGTGCACTTGCAACTTTATATTGACACAACACATAGTTAAAAGCGCGAGTTTCCCGTTTATTGTTTAACGTTAACGTGTGATGAAAATTTAACCCAATACTAAAACGTACTATTACTTAAATAAATGTTTATAAACATTTAAATATTTATTTAAATTAGAATAAACATTAATATTTTAGCGTCGAATACTGATATGTTATTTATAGAAGTTAAAAAGTTTGACTTTGAAGTTTAAAAATAGATACAGAAACATTTTAGTACACCGATCTATTTAGCATTTTTATTAGTGTTTAATCTATTTTGCGTGAGATTATAGGTTTCATATCTATTTAGAGATTAACAGGTTATTTGTATGCCATCAAATATGTTCTCAAGGTTTTAATCGATTTGATTTCCTAGTTTAATCATTGTAGCGCTTCTGGCCTAAAAATAGAACAAACCATAGTTATAGGAGGCCTACAAGCAATTTTTTTTTTAGCTTGGAGGCATACTATATGCTTCCGTAACACAAAAGCATAAGACTCTTCTTAAAATTGTTGTCATATAAAGAACTTCCCATAAGGACCGTCTTGGTGTTATATACAAAAGCCCTGAGCGGCAAATTAGCTCTCATGCAATATCTTATACCTTTATTAGGGGAAGGACTATGTTAAAGTAGTGCTCGTTTCGATAGCCAGTGGACATACTTAGGCATACTATGACTACGGATTTCGCTGTTCGATTATTATCATCTGTCTAAATATATTTTTAGTTTCGTACCTTCAAAAATCAATGTAGGTTTAGAACATGCAAATCAAACTAGGAAATTAATAAAAACGAGGTAAAAAACGACCGAAATATTACGCGATGTTTCATTTATGACATTAGTGTCCATGTAGAGTGCTAACTTATAGCTATTATTCGCTAAAAAAATCATAATAAGAAAACCCAACAACACCAGTTCGTTGTTACTACAGACGAACTATAAACGTAGATGATTCATCATTATACTACAAACGTTATCTAGATATCTTGAGTAAATGATAAAGTAACACGTAAGGTGAATACTTCGTTTTATATCATTACATGTTCAGGGTGACTTGAGATGTATCTTATCGAATATTTTGCGATATTGGACCTTGTTACTATCCTCTATTACGATCTACGGATTCAATTACGTACATATCACACCTTACTTGTATAAAAAACTAATAAATAAATATTTATTCAAATACTACTTTTAATACATAAACAAACACATTTTTAGTTCTTCGCTGTTCAGTATTATAAAATAGGAATATATTTGAATGCTAATTGTACCCATTACGCATAATTCAGTTCGAATGATTTATAGATATTTTATAACCGGTATCTGTTACCCAATGATCGAGTTTTCCACAAACGTATTGTTATAAAATGATAGATACCTCAGGTAGTAGTAACACTACCGATGTTACATACACTGTATTACACACACAGCTTAAGTATGCTAATTTACAATAACTCCTGTTTTATCTTTTACATAGTTTATCTACGGAATGCTCATTCCAATCCCCGTAGGTCGTAATTTATTCGAAGGTTCCATCAAAAGGTGTCGCGTTTGCATGAAAATGTGTGCATATATACTTGCGTTGACACAGTTGACCTCAATTCAGTTATATGGACGCTGAAACCCATCGTGCTGTCAGATTTCCATTTACTTCAGTGACAGGCTACGATGTCAAATCCGTCTCTACTCAACATTAAGAGCACTCTCGACTCTAATTAGAGATTAATTGAATCAGGGAGCGACGGAGAGCCCTTTGTCGGTTACTCACATAAAAGGCCCACTCCATAACAGCAGACCCCAAAAAGAACTCCTCGTTTGTATCAAAATTAATGCCATACAATTGATTCAGAAGCAAAGGTAATAATGAATCGATTTTAAATTATGAATTTCTATCGTTTTCACACACTCTCGGCGAAGTTCCGCTGGTATGTCAGTCAGTTGGCCGCCACGCGTAGTCGGCGTCGCACGTAGCGCCATGTTTCGCGCTGTGACAGACGGCTGGAAGCGATATTGGTGGGGAACAGGTACGGAACAAACAATCACGACTTCCTCAATAAACTACCAAATTATCTATTACGGTGTGAGAAGGAGAATGTGTGCCGATGCTATTTTTGTATTTTTAAATACGCGCGACTTTTCTCTGTATACATTTGCAAAGAAATGTAACGGGTAAACGTAGAGCGGTGTCGGTTTGTATTTTCTGTCAGCTGCCCATCATAAGCTATTGTTCTGCCAGACAGGTAATCGTTTCTTTGAACTATCGCGTTTTACATAGACGTTTTGTGGTTAAAAGAAAACTTGTTGTGTAAAAGGGTGCTAACCGGTGCGAAGTACAGCGTACCGCAGAAGTTCAAAACTATTTGCGTCTGCGTTCGTTCAACTTCGGTACGCATTCGTGCGTTTCCGGAGCACGTGGTGAGGGGACCGTGTTGACAGGTGTTGCAAAACTGATAACAGTTCGCTTTCCGGTTTTTAGGGAGATAAAGCTTTTTATTTGTCAACAATACCCACGATAATCTTTGAGAAGAGTGAATCTTATTGCAGTTGTTGCGATTTATCTATTAGTTCAATATTCTATGACCAATAATTATTAAAATTTATGTAAATTATTATGATCACGATGAACTGCCATAGTGCATTAGAAGTAACAGGTTGCATCAGTAATCATGGCAAGTAAATTACAATTAACGAATGTAACATAATTACGTTTTAATTAGCTATTGTTAACATTTCTTGAATATTTTGTGCTCAACGTTAATCCAAAAACATTGTGAGTCATAGTTAGTTAATACCATAATAACAATAAATTCAAAAACTGTAATTTAAAAGACTTCTTATTTTATATCGTATATTAGCCGAATTGATAAGAATGCGTTAGTCTTCCGTTAACGAAGTTGTGTGAGGAAAAACGTCAAGGCTTCTCGACCTACTAGTTTTTTCGCGACAGACCTTAGATACCTATATAATAAATTCGTTACGGAAACATTATGATATAATTTAGAACCGATATAGGAAATACGCAACTTCTGACGTGGTTCTCATGACCTTGAAAATTACTGAATAATATCGCTAGATTTATTGATAAAGTTAGCTACTAAATTATCAGTAAGTAAATATTTGGTGACTCGCACAATATAACACGTTGGGTATATATTTATGTTTGTAAAGCGGAAGTTTAATATTGAAAGAAAAACCATGAACAATGGTGATTATATTAAATGTCAGAATGTACAATTAAAAAAATATTTTGTTATAATTCTCTTTTTTTTAATGGTCTAAGTATAACCGTAGTAAGTGCTCTTTTCGTATCACATTAATTAATTATAACATAACATACACAAAGAACAACACTTTCACAAGCCCGAAAGGTACAGTCTTATAACAGTACTAGCTCCCGTCCGCGATTCCATCAGCATTAAAAAAATATTACCGGGTAAAAAGTATCCTATGTATTATCCTAGGTTATAAACTATCTGTATATTAAATTTCTTTTAAATCCGTTCAGCAGTGTTTCCGTGAAACAGTAACAAAATATCCACCCTCACAAACTTACGCATTTATATAAGTAGAATTTTTGTATTGGAAGTAATGTTTACTATATGTATATTTTGTTCATTAATTGTGGTTATTTAAGCTAAACAGTCCAAGTGTTTGTGAAAATAAGTAATGTACTTAGTGTTGTGCTGTATAAAAGTGAGTGCGCATCAGACCGAGGACTGTAGCACGACCAAGTCAAGGATATCGACTTCAACTAGCTGTTATACAGGGTGTAAACGACAGCCTACCGAAAACGAAAAAAAATGACTTTAGACACGATTCTGGTGCTTATGGCGTTGAAAATTTTCATCGGTTTTTTCTTGATTTTTCCGATTTTTTATGCGTTTTTTTATATTTTTTCTGGTATTATTTCGTTAATACTACACAATGCAACATGAATATGAAAAAAAACACCGTCATATTACTGTTTTTCACAAAAAACAGCAATGGATTAAAACAACGTATAAATTCGCTATCAGCTGTTCGGCCAACGACACCGCGCCGGCGGCGGCCGGCCGCGACGGTCGACGTCACGCCGCGTACCTACGCGCGCCACACAGACACGATTACGCACACAGCTGTCAACCTCACACTCACTAGTATGCAGCGTTACTTAGTATTTGTTCTATGTTAAAAATGAAAATTACATAATTATCCCGCTCTCCGATAAAAGGTAAATTCATAAGATTTAAAATGTGTGATATCTTATTATTACACGTACAAATACATACAGAACAACAAAAAATCCTATTGATATTCTTTAGCGCTATAAAAATCTCTAATAAACAATTTAACATGTATTGTCGCTTTGTTCCATTTGTTCTTGCAAAATTCTATTCGATATTTACACGCTCATTCATACTTCATACAAGCGCGGTGCGACTCGAAAAGTAGATGGCCGTAGTGACGCGTGCCGCCGCGACCGCGCGTGGATGTTACATAGATGGGATGCGGCAAAATGGATGCTAAGTAATTCTCCGGGGATTATGAATTATGATAAGTTAGTTTCTCTGATAAGAATATTAATGGATATTGATTGTTATCATTGTTATGTACCTACATTTTTTATGGTTTAATTAAATAAACGTTTCGTGTTTATTTTATTTACTTTAAGCTGATTTTATGTTATAAATATCAAAGTTTTTTAAACTTACATCAATAATGTTTGTAATGTTATTTGGTATTTGAATAAAACTACAATGCAACCAGTAACAACTGTGACAAGTAAAAATAGTAATACCACATCAATATTTTATTGAATCTAATCTCTCGCTGGGATCCTAACTCGTCGCTCGTCACCAAATCGGCGGCGCGCGTGCGGACGGCGCGGAGGGAGCGGGTGGCGCGGGCGAGGGGCGGCGCGAGTGAGCGGAGAGGCGCCCGCGCCGGCGGCTCTCTTTGATCGATAGTTCGAGCAATTCGCTCGCGGAAGACGGAAGCTTTTCACCGGTGTCGTTCGTTATGTCCTATTCGTCGTGTCGTGTGTGAACTGCTGTTTATTATTACTTGTTATTGTTCCGGTTTTGAGTTGTTAGTGTTTTTATTGTTATTATTTTTGTTGTTATTGTTTTCAAAGTGCAGTTGTGTTCGTAAATAGGAAGAAATGTTGATGTGTTATGGATGGTGAAGCACGTGGAAGTGCACGGCGTGCTCTGCACCTGTACGTCCCGATCCAAAGGTACTCAAACTCGCCATACACCAGGTATTTGCGTGTTGATAGACATTGATAACAATTTGTTTTAGCACTTCCTTATTATTGGTTACGTTTTGCTATTATTGTTTGATTTCACGTAAGCCAAGTAGGTACCTACCTACTTACAATTTTACTATGAGCTATTGTAACATACGGGCCTACTTACGATACCATAAACGATACATAAGATTGTTATCTAATGATAGCGTTGCATACTAGTGAGCGCATAGACGTGGTGGTACGCGTATGTACCTACGACGCGTCGCGACATGTCGTCGCTCAGCGCGCCGCCGCCGCCAGAAATCTCGTAGGCATGCGCGGAGATACATCGCGTTGTTCACTATACATTGAACGCTCAAAAATGACTAACTCGGGAACCAATCATTTCCGAGAAATATCGTTGGAGTAAATTTCGCGCATACAGAGTCACAAACTTACCAGTAAAGTTTTCGGTTAGCTGTCATTTACACCCTGTATACTTAATTGTAGCCTTTTACAAGGAAAATATTACATTTAATACTTATTGTAGCAAAGAAAATGTCAGTACAATAGTTGATTTTAAAACAAGATATTTAGTAAGATAAGACTAACATTGTTAATGGCGAAACTCGGGTGTATTTTCGTACACCTCTGCCGACACCTTTGACTTTAACAGGCGATGTAATAAGTATGTAAATATGTAATTACAATCGCTCTGTGATTTGAAAATGTAAAAACAAAATAAACTATTACATTCTACTTTACAATTTTACCTAATTGATTTTGGTTCATGTACAATCATGTATCGCATATTTATTCAATGGTTTAAACGGGATTTAAATACTCTTGGATTTGCGGTAAGAAGCACAAAACTACGTAAAATCTTCAACAATTTTACAGTATTTATACATTAACGAGTATATAATAATTTTCCTTACTGTGTAAAAAACCTCTACAAATCACGTTACAAACACAGTTTTTCTCAAATAAATAAACAAAAAAATTACAAACACATTTTGTACACGTAGATACCAACGCATAAGATCATAAATCTTCCTTATTTAGAAAAAAAAAACAGTTGTAAAGTGACAAGACATTAAGCCTCTTCAAACAACGTGTCATGTTTTAATGTTCGTTTGTAGAAAAACTGTACACATACTTACATTGTCATTCATCATAACTGAACTAGGATTGCGTTACTCATATTTATGACTAGCTGACCCGCGCAACTTCGCTTGCGTCACATAAGAGAGAATGGTGAAATTTTTCCCCGTTTTTGTAACATTTTTTACTCGTACTCCGCTCCTATTGGTCGTAGCGTGATGATATATAGCCTATAACCTTCCTCGATAAATGGGCTATCTAACACTGAAAGAATTTTTCAAATCGGATCAGTAGTTCCTGAGATTAGCGCGTTCAAACAAACAAACAAACAAACAAACAAACAATCAAACAAACAAACAAACTCTTCAGCTTTATAATATTAGTATAGATGAATGTAGAGTGCTTATGACTTCACTACAGTTTACGTATACAAGTACATATTGTGTGTATTGTTATATGTTTTACTAATAAAATAAATCCTACTTATATTTGTGAGAATGTGTTTGTATGTATGGATGTTTGTTACTCTTTCACGCAATACTTCTGAATCGATTACAATGAAATTTGGTATGTAGGTAGCTGAATACCCAGAATAACACATAGGCTTTTTATCCCGGAGTTCCCGAGGGATCGGGATTTACATGGAAAAGGTTTTCACTCGGACGTAATCGGAGGCGGCTTCTAGTATATTATAAAAAAAGTTAAATAATAATATTATCTTATACGATTAAAATATTTATAGCACTTTTTTTTATTTATAATCGTTGCTAATACACCTAAGTGTTTATGTATGATAATTACTCACCTAAGTGTTAATGTTCACAGAATTTAATAGGTGGGATTAAGTTGCAAATCTAGTAATCTACCTCAAGAACTTGAAACAAAACTATAAATATGATATAATTTCGCGCCAAGGTGGACACATCAAATCATAACCTTCGCATGCAATTAACTTCCACGTGCAATATGCAAAAGGAATTGCAAGGCAAGCAGGATATGATAATGTACCAAATTAAATCATCGGATATTTGAAACACAGACCACACCCACGTTACTTAATTTTTTGATGGTTTTATTAGTTTGTTTAGGTTTATAAAGCACTTCATTGGTTTTTACGTATTTTATGGCCGCAATTATTCTCTAGTAGGAACATTTCAACGGCTTCTGACCATATTTTTAAACAGATTTTTTTTGTCGATGTATTTCTATCTTTATATTATTATATCTCTATAATAGGGAAATGGTAAACTTAGCTTACTGAGAACAAAATCGATGATCGACTACATAATTAATAAATATTTGTGTACTGCAGACTAATTATTCTATATGTTTTATGTAATTGAGTAAGAAATTCCAAAAATATTATTATTTCTGAATATACCTGAACTTATTTCTCAACAGAAAACCAAAGCTTAAGTCCTACAGTGTAAACTAGCACTACTTATTCTACCCCTTAGGGCTTAACCGTCCGGTAATCAACGTCAGGTCATGACCTAAACTTGCCTCCCTAAGGGAGCATAACTATAGCACCTTGATTGACGCCGCTAGGTTACAGTGCCCATAGGTACCTACTACACCGTGATTCTGGCTGTTCATTTATAATTAACTTTGTAAGGGAATATTTTATACGAGAATTGTTAGGTTAGTGTTTCGGTTTTTTTTATTTATGTTTTACAATTATTTGGTTAAGCGATTTGTAAACCAAAAAGTCTTCCTTAATCTTATCAAATATCACTTCTTTGACTCTAAGAGTTCAATAGTTAAATTGTGAATCAATTGAACATACAACAGACTACACTATACATCAATATGAATGACAGAATAGTTTTTTTGTCCGTACAAAACATTGATTGTATCTAAAAATACGATAATTCGTTAACGACTCAAGCTTGTAGCAATGATTTAAACATGCCTATAAATAAAATGATTATACAAAAAAACATGGACTTTTGATATACTAAGCAAAAAAGCTACAGGCGGATCCTCGGACCACGCAACAGAGACTAAAAAGACTGCGTAAACCTCTTATTAGTCGAAAAGTAGAGTTAATTTCAAAATGTAGTTACATTGACAGTTGGTATAGATTTTAAAAAAGATTTCAGCTAGTCTAGATTCAGTTCGAAAATACACCCGCGCATTTAGCTTTTACCTCGGAATAAACATACAATATACACTTCATTTGTAAGACCCAAACACATTACGCTCCTTTGCGTCACGCAGTCGGTTAAAAAGCAACAAACGATCTAAACAACTACAGAATAAATGTTGCGTGTACCAAGAAGTCTTTACGAACATTTATTACGATCGGCAGCACATAATTAACCATAGTCAATTCGTATGAACGTTTCATTGGTTTTAATAAACCGGTCCTGATGCAATGCTCCATAGAACGATGTACAGTCAACTATAAAAGTCAGTTTACAAGTATATATTTTCTTAAGCTATTTATTTCGAAATGTTTATAAATATTTAAACAAAATAAAGTAGAATAAGGTATTTCATGTCAACGAAAATACACATATTGTGTTGATAAAATGCATATCCTAATGCTTAAGCTATGTTGATTTATTTATTTATAATGTTTGAATTATCTGTTATTGAAGACAAAAACCTCTTATTAATCACACATTTACCGCTATACTTGTGCAACCATCATTGCCGTATTTATGTACTAAAACAGCGTTTTTGACCGTTTATAAAGAGTAGCGGATTTGACTTTTAACAAAACATTGCATTTATTAGATTTAAACATTTCAATAAATGACAAATGTTTTTTCGATGAACTAATATGCATACTCGTAGTTTTTGAAGACCTTTAATGTACAGCGACTTTTGCAGGTGACTGTACAAAGAAAATAGGGCCGAGACACATCAAGGCGAGGTCAATAGTACTTTATGAGAATCACTGTTTACTACTAGTTGTTTATGTGAATGAGTAGCATTAGGCAATTGTAAAGAGAGAAGATATGTATTTTTCCCACGTTTTGTTCTAGCATTTTGTATATTTCATTATATTTTGTTTAATATATTTTGTTTTCTGAATAAAAAATCGCTACAAAACTTAGGAACGATTATAGATAATATACACTATGGTTCAAATGTTGTATATGATTCTCAAAAAAAAATAATCTACGCATATTTGAACGAGGGACATACATAAAATAAAACTCGCGTCAAATTAAAAACCTACTCTGTATTTAAAGTCGGTTAGCAATATACTTCGATAAGGTTCTACGAGCGTGTTTAAAGAAGCTCAGTTAATTAATTACTATGTAATAACCTGTTTGTGGAAATTAAATTGTATGGTAACATTCCACAAGGTTAAGAAATGTGTAACATGTTGCGTATTGAATCTTAAAATAGACAAATTAATGGCTGTCAATGAACTCGTATTGAGTGATCGGTACCTTAAAAAGGCCATTCACAAACATACATAATGTTCTATAACTTGATAACTATCTTAATATCAAATAGTTATCAAAGCTGATGATTTCTTGGTTTTAAACGTATTAGCTATATGTGTCCACTGCTCATCCTGATTTTTAAAATATCGACTGGCTTAACTATATTGGAATCTTTTCAGAGGTTATTGCGTTTAAGAGCAACAAACATACATACATCCTTAAACTTTTGCATTAACTTACTTTATTTCATTAATGTTTCCATTTTAACACACTTTATATGTTTCGAACACGACTATAAGCACGCTATGGGAAACTATTAGTTGTGTTAAGGAAAACGGCCAAAATAAATATATACATATAATTGGTTTCACACAAATACAACGGTTGGTACAAAAAAAAACATTTATGACGGAATATCAAGTCACAAACTTAAAGTCTTAATGCTAAATATAATTATCGTTGATTTGGAATTTGGATTGAAAAGTGTAATTACTAGTAGAGTCAAAGTTTTCTAATGTTTAAAGTCTGCCTACCTCTATGTGAAAGTGGCCAGATTTTATGTACGTACGTAATTCGTAGGAATTGTATGCTCCTAATTTCATTTAAACAAAAATACATTCACTTAAATTTTCCCTTCGCCCTGTGTTTAATATTTCATTTATATGTGTCGCGTGAATCCACACTTTATATTAACAGTAGATTATAATCAATAACTACATTTCTACATTCACTAAACTATTCATTATCTTTGACATATCACGTATAGAACATATTTTAGTCTATAACACGAAAACGACAACTCTAAGCGACTTTTAACAACTAGGTCGTACTTTAAAACATTGTTTTCACTTTAACAACAAAGAAATTGCCGCTAGAACAAGCTTTGTAATGTATTTACATTGTCTCTGTTACATACATTATGAACTACGTGACATTATGATTATAATGTCTCATTGTTCCATGGTACAAGTCGTTATGGAATGTTTGAAACACGAAAGAAAGCTCATAAAAATAAGTGGTTTCTTTTTTATGTTTTGACGATGACAGCAAAATATTTGAAAAGCTGATTATAAGATATGTATACTAGTTAGTGTTACCAATCACTCGCTAATAACTTTTTAATTTATCTGCGGTCGAGGTATTTTCAGAAAATCTATTTCTATTTGTATCTGTTATCAAAATACATAGCTTACCGCATTGTATTTTTGGAAGTACAGCATTGGAAAATTTAGGCTAATAATCCTGTCTGAGATAAAAAATACTTGACATGAAATTTAGTATGAAATATTTGGTTACCATTTACCACAAATATTTAATTTTATAGTCATTGCATTGAAGATAACGAAAAGCTAAAACTGCTTTGTTTTCTGATCAAGTTTGCCTATATACCCTGTATTAATGGATTTTGTCAGTCGCAGTCGTAGAATCGTACCTAGGAAAGGTCCAAATCATTTGGTACTCTAATTCCTGTGAACATCTAATATACAAACGTATGTATACGGTTCCAATTACCAAATGGAATGAAACCATTGATGTCTCTCAGTACGGTCTATACGAAAAACCGCAAACAATAGCTATCTGTCAAAACACCTGCAGTTATCAACCATTAGTCATTATGATAAATAAAAACAATATTATCAATCTATCTACAATCATACTCATTCAAATTCCTGATTGCATGTTACGATATTACCGTCTCGCCTGCGTATCGTGTGCTAAGAATGTTAAAATATGAAAAGGAAAAAAAAAACTTTTGCTGTGTGTAAAAGCGAGATATCCAGCTTTTGCATATAACATTTTTGATTGTTTGTTTTTTTTTCGCGTTTAATCTGCTGAACCAATTAAAACAAAATTGCCAAGGTAACTGCTTTGCGAAAGAACTAAAAAATTAAAGCATAGACATACTATTTGAAACAAAACACGTAACTATTCGATAAAAATGCCTTAGCAGTTCAAATATACAGTCGTACATAATTTACGATTGTCACTGTCGAACCGTTTGTTACAGCCACTGAAGTTATTTCTAATATCAATAACTCAAATATTCTCGAAGTTACCAATCGAACCAAGTAGTATTCCATGGAGATTGTTTTGATAGAATTCATTAATTAAATAGAGCTTTCGATCGGACTTGTGAAACATACTAGAGCCAAAAGCCGATACTAATTGGTATTAGTTCGGATTAGTTTGCAGAAATAAGATAGGAATACTCGAATTACTTCGTGTATCGTGGAACTTTCTGTATTGGATTGCTAAATCTTTGTTCCGTAATATTTATAAGAGGAAGGAAGCATTCTCTTTACTACTTACAATGTACGTATATTAATTGTTTTCTTCTTAACATAACTAATAAATAATTCTGCCTAGCTCAATAATAATTATATGTTGTACAAGATTACGACTTTTTTTAAGGGGTGAACAAAGAGCAAAGAACGCCACTTGCTACGATTTGTAGAAAATTTAAACAGGTTCACGTCAGGTATAATGGTATTGGTATATGGCTGGTAACTACACAATGCATTTTTTTATCTCTAAAGATCACTTGGAGATCTTGTATGTTTGTTGACCAAGTTCATTAGCAACAGTATCTCATGTTTTAATATAAAGTTTCTGTGGTAAGATTAAATTGCGGTTTTATCCATCAACAAAACATTGACATAGACATGGTCCAGCTACTTGACCTTTATAATAAGATCATAATCCTTGTTTATTTAAAACCACGCGTCAAATCCTAAAATCTTACTAATATTACAAATGCTAAATTTTGGATTTGGATGTTTATTGCTTAATCGCGCCGATAGTTGCAAACTACTGCAACGGCTTGAATCAAATTTGGTATGCAGATTGTTTATAGTATACTTTATCCCCAGAAAAACGTATCACGGGGCGCAGGTAGGAGGGTTGGCGCTTATATTTCTATACTCACTTCGATGTTCCACATATGTATGCCCTATATTCGTATGTCAGAAGTCATAGATATCTTGAAACACTTTAATAATTCTGACGGCTGTGGCTAGTCTAATCTTAGGTTAACGGAAGCCTTGAAAACGAAGAGGCCAGACGACAGTTATAGAAATATGTATGACCGCTGTGTACATACGAGTATATTATGTTAAGTAAAACACCGTGCATGATAAGGATCAAATAACCACAGCTGGCGGAGAAGAAAATAGAAAGATATCTATAGTTTCCATTTAATTGATAAAATAATCTTACCTCTCTTTCTCTCGCGCGCCCCTAATAAATTTTGTTTTGGGAAATTTCTCCATAGCAGCTCCGAGGTCACCGGAGTGCACGAAAAAGGCAATAGAATATCTTCATATTTCATGGGATCTGCATACAATACACAAGTATTTAAATCCATTTTGCAAAAGCCGACTAGTCTCTCGCTGGAAGCCTACGCGATTGATATTTTTTTAAGTACCATGTATTTTCTTCCCGATGGTTTTATTGGGGCCAGTTAACTCGAATATGATTCAAAATAACATTAAAATATGAGGTAGGTTGTATATAATATTGGTAAGATATTAATAACAGTGATGTATCATGTTTTTTATTTAATTTTTTCCGTAATAAAAACGTGCACACCGTCACTATAATTGACGTCATCTGAACTGTGAACGCGATGCTGTGATTAACACTAACCAACTGTGGGCTTTATTGATATTGTAGTCTCACTGTATTTTGTAATAAGTGTCCACAACTTATCCTGATTAACTCGTCGAAAAGTTTGGACAGCCTAAAATTATATATTTATTTCCCGATAATCGTAGAATTTCGATCATGTTTTTATTACTACAAACTGCGAGTACCGGGGCTGAAAATTATGCAGAAAATAATAATTATAATCCATAAATCAAATTTGACTTCGTTTAACATAGTCAGTCAACTTTGACACGTGGACATGTTGAAAATAGTCAAGTTTATCAATTATAAAACCTTCAAACCAATTACATAAAAATCTGTCCCCCATACAAAACAATTATCTATAATAACTAGCATTCCTGTTAATAAAGAGAGCCGTACATACGTACATGTAGTGCGACATACAAATTGTCGAGACCAATCATACGAACAAATCGATTGCGGCCGCCACTAGATTGATAGACAAAATGAATTACTCTTAACTATAATTGATAGAATGTGTTATCTACTTGTAGAGTCCGTTCACACTAAAACTGCAAAAGCATGCTGTTTTTTTATGTGTCAATCACTGTATCAAATTTGTGTATCGTCATCTGATGTACGTGTGTTATACGCGCTAGTAGTTTTCGTGTGTGAAAGAGTAACGAACTTCTATAAATAATCAAAAAAGCATAATAATACTAATAAATTTACTTTTCTAAAGTGCGATAAAGACTATATAAAATGAACTCTATTTATTCCCTTACGTTTAATAAAATCAGCATATTTATAACGTGTCAATATAATCATCAGTTTGTAACCTTTGATTTGTACTTAAAAAGTGAATTGTAATTTTTCGCTTTGCGTTTATTTTGCATGATTGTCTGTTATTTTCTTGAATCAAATGAAAAACTGCGTCTCTAGAAACACGATTTCTAACAAACGAACTTGGTGTACCGTTTCTTGAGCCCTTTAAGCATAAAACCTTAAAACGTGTTCGTCATAAGAATGGAAGTATTATTCAAAGTGGAAATGAAGTCGGGGCCTCAGGCATTTGCATTGACCTTGTAAAGGTGACCAGCTTACATACATTTTCTTTTTCTCTTTCGAGGACAACTATTGTGTCCGTCCTTACACAAATTGTTTATATTATAAGATCATGAGTGCTATAACCGAAGATGTAAGAAAATGTTTATGAAATACATGGGTGTCACCATTTTCCACCGGCCATAGTAATGCCATAAATCAGACCAATGAAAAGCTAAATTCGGGCTTTAATTGAGATTATACTAGTAATACATGGTAGAAAAAAACAAAAGCACTTTGCCCTAACTGGGAATGGACACGACATCCTCGTGATTAAGCGTCACACAGAGTAGACGACAAAGGACCAACTGTTTATCTATACCAAAACAATGTTAGAATTCAATTCATCTCGATTTCCTAAGCATATAATATATCTAATACATACGGCATGACTATCACATTCCTGATACAGTACTAATTATTGCAACATTCTAACATTCCTAGCTCGAAGTACAACTCGATGACAACAGTAACTTGTTTATAACTCCTTTGATAAGCTTGTAGAGGCTCCTTTTAAAAACTATTTCAAAAAAAGAGTGAACTTTTCTTAAATAATGATGAAATTATATGTTTGTTTGTTTGTCGTATGGTTAGTGGTCAACCTAGTGTCAAAATTGTTCAAGCCGCCCGAGAGGCCTTTGATATGGCTTAACGACTGTTATCTTAGTAGACAACAGCCGGGACCGACTTTTTACGTGCCCTCCGAAGCACGGAGACGCCCAGCTCAAATACCACTATGGAATGACCGCGCCATCGGTTGCTTAACCCACAGATCGTTTACCGATCGGTGAGCGCAATTGGCTATGGGCGCCTAAAATAAATGAAATTATATTATATTAATTTTTAAGCTTTTATTCAACTCACAGTGTATGTTAGTCTGTTTGGCAAATCTCGTAAAATAAATAAGTTCATTCTTAATTTTGTACTACAACTTGCTGTTTCTTTAATGTGAATTAGAAACTTGAAAATCCCTTTTTTATTTGTGTTTACCGAACTTGATATTTTTCAGACAAGCATCACTATGGTGAGCAAAATCAGTAGCCCATCATACTGTGATCTTAAAATTAGAAGATTATAGATATATTACATAAAAAAGAAAACTTTAAACAGTATATATGTGTAAGTTTAGTTATATTTTAATCTGTTATATTTTAACGTAAATAAAAATAAACACTAGAGACGAGAATAGATTTCTTACTGAAAAACGTGCGTTCAATTAAAGTAAACATATTATTATATGAGCACGTGAATGAGTGAAGGGTCACCTTTGCTATTAATTACAAACAGAAACGTTAATTCTAATTATACCTAACTTTCTAATTACATTCAGTGTAATCGATTCAATTTATTCGATTTGAAGGAAATTATAATCGATTTCATTATCACTCGTTAAAACATTTCTTGATCTTGCTTTATCTCCATGGATACGAGCGTGGTCCATTAAAAATCGTGTAATATCTATATTAAAACAAACTATTTTAGACTCCTTTTGGTTATTTTGCGAAATAAAAATTCCAAATTAGTGGAATATTTTTAATAGGTATCGATTACTTTCAACTGATCCATTTAAATCGATTGCCTCCCAGACATCAATATTATTATTGAGATAGCGTATTTGTTATGAATTATAGAAATAGATATTATTATAAATCATAATAAGTAATTTCTCCAGTGATAATTTTCTCTTTCAACAACATGAACGTGCAATGGTCAACAACTTTTTTAGTTCTAATCTACTGCACATTTTGTTCAGGTATTTTATTTCATTTTATTTTATTTTTATTTTATATGGACCTATAAAGACAAAGTCCCCAAACCGCGCCTGGCCAGCGTGGTGGACTCAAGGCCTTACCCCTCCCTCATTACGGGAGGAGACCCTTGGCCAGCAGTGGGACATTAACGAGTTAAATTTATTATTATATATTTATTTATGTTTAAAGACATTTATTTTATAAATATGTTATAGAAACAACGCATAATTTTAAAATTCACACCATTATATTTAATCAACCTAAATATTTCCCATTTTTCCAAGCTTACGTTATCATAGACGGAGAAGTGCGTGTTATTAAAATAAACATCTTTCAGATACATTATTCATCTCGGTTATTCTTTGCATCGTGAATACGGAATTTCTATAAAATATTACTACGCGATTTACATTTTAAGTTTGTATAATATGAAGTGTTCCGGCAAATATATATATGTACTTACAGTGAGAATTTTACACATGGACAATCCTTAACATAATCCTTAAAATAAAAAGCTACAAAGACGCTATAAATCACGTCGAAAAGTAAATAAATTGGTTTAGTTTTTTTCAGAAACCTGAGTAGTTTTATAATTATTTTGGAGTTGTTGCCCAGTTGGCAAAAAAGGTGATTATATTTATTTACACTACTTATGTACATAATGGTGGTAATAAACAAAGGTGTAGACCGCGTTTTACCATAAATGTTTGTTTGTAGGAGAGATTATTGATTCTAAAATAAACTATAAAATATCAATCCCGATCCGGAATATAGTAGGAAAATCATGGGAAAACTCTTTAGCAGATATTACTAAACAGAAATATAACTATAGCTAATATGTGACCTTTTGAACCCTTATAATAATCGTAATTACATCTCAGTTCAGATAGCGAGATGTAATCGTTGAGTCGACCTTCATTACGTCTCAGTTATGCATCCCGTGTACGTATGTAGTGTATTATACGTTTATGATTACGTGACAACGTGTCTTTTACAAATTACGCATTTATTATGAAGTTTACCCCGTGACTGTACTGTATAGGTTTAATATTGTTGAAATAATCACGTCTGTTTTTTTATCTGATTTACCTACATTCTGTCGGTTTTAATATCTACGACCAGAGACACTTCTCATGGATAAAATAATTAGCTTCTGTCTGCGTTTTGGTAAAAAAGACATAGTTTGAGTACAAACTCACGTCGCTCCCTCTTCACATAATGTGGTTAAAAAGTTGTTTTAGGTATTTTCTTTATGAGTTCATTGTTTCATTATACACCCGTACACATATAAGAATATATTATAATGTAAAAGAAAATCATAATACTGTATTTTTTTTTTCGTTTTACGTAGAGATTTCATAAATACCGTGAACTAAAACACAAACTTCCAGAATAGAACTGTGACTAGGTAATTTCTTCAAAAAATTGAACAGCCATTTAACATTTTGTTTATAAATCTTTGCCAATTTATTAAAATGTAATAGTTTGCGTACATTAAATAATGAAACACTAAGCCCCGATATCTATTCTTGGCCTATCTTAAGGAAGTAACTACTATAATGATATCTTATCAAATATCATGCTATACGTAGTTTATATACATAGATCATTATCTAAAATGACTCTCAGTAATCTGTCACGAAAACAACATAATAACATGGTTTTTATATGTCACCGTTCAAATTTGAAATACGACTTTTGCGAGGTTGACTAAAATATAATCATGTATTGTTTATAGACATATTTTAAAGCCAAAGTAAAATTGAATGAAGATTAGGTATTAAATATAAGGATTGAAAGAGCTATCGAAAATACAGTTTTTATTGAATTGATTTGATGTAAATGATAAAAAAGAAAACTCCTAAAAAGCTTTTTACATAACACACTTTTTTTATTAATAACCTATGAATGTTATCTATAAAGAAATGAGTGACATTTCTGACCCAATACTATCACCGAACTTTCCGTCGATGAAAAAAATATTGTCACTAGGGTTGTCAGTTACAAGTGCGACTCATTGTTGACTTCATATTTCTGTGCTTCTCTATTACAGTAACGTTGTTTTTTTTTTTGTATAATTCCTTTTCTTAAATCAGTAGTAATCTGTCATTTAAAAACTAGAAAAACATCGTAAACAGCATCTTTCAGGCAGATTTATGATTATCCAGCGAAAGTAAAAATTATTCAAAATCAATACACTGCAAAAATTAAAATAAGAAACAGTGTAAATAGTTTTCTTAAATAAACTACTGGAATAATTTAAGAACGTAGTAAATTCTTCAATTCATAACTGTTTGAAATTTAAAAAAGTTACATATACGTCATACAGAGTGGCTAGAAAATGGCCAACCCTAAAAATCACAGCACACCGACACGGTTCGATTACGGCATTGTCACAAATGTATTATCTTGTGTAATTATCACAGAACAGAAGCGTTGACAATCATATCTCCGAACAATGTGTTCAGCCAACCTTACAACAAAATGATGAGCGAACAAACAGAAATGATAATAGCGACATACGTGCTACTAATTGAATCAATAGCTCATAGGCCTAAGAGGTCGGAAGTGGTGACGCTTAAGTGATATGGAAATGATACCCACAGGAGTACCCATCCTTAATAGAATAGTGGCATAGAACCTTCGTACATCAATTACTTTAGCTACGAAGCCCCGCATTTCATTATGTTGGCTAACTTATTAGGATTTTTTGTTTTGATTTGTGCAGTTGCTTTTGTTAGTTGCTCAGTACTTTGACAACCACTGCGTTAAAAAGTAATGTATTATTACATTTAGAATAGCTAACCTTTAGCCAATACCATATAATACTTTTTTATAATGTCAGCCTAAAATCGTTTAAGCCTATTCTATAAGTCGGTAGGTATCGTGCGTTAGTTTGCAGTATGTACGAGGATGGTGGTTACAAAACTTAACAGAAATAGATCTACATTCTGCTTCTCATATATCGGTGTTTAAGAACATATTCTATAGAGTTCAGTCGGTCAAACGCCTTGAAGACATTGCAAACACGCGTTTTAATGACCGTAGGGGCACGTTCTTAGAACTTCATGATTGCGTCCAGAAAAGCGTAAAATGTCGTAGGAAACGTACCTAAACCACCTAGTATATAAAGATTTATGCGTTCTAGGCGTGACTGATTTGAAATTTTGCTTCAATTATAATCGGCAAATACATGTTTCTGTTGCAACAACCTATACACAAGTAATAGAAGGTTTTAGGCTTATTAGAGCATAAGAAAATATGTTTTCGCTTGTAGAGATAATTGTTAAAATATCCTGAATATTGTAACACTAATGAATCATATTAATTGTGCTATCAAAGTTATCTTGCTTTATCATAGGGAATTGTCACGATTTCAGTTCCTCATATAAATTATCTTATCAGCGCGTGAACGTGATTTATTCGCATTATTTATGCGAAAATCTACGATACAATAATCTGTCTGGTTTCATAAAAATATAACTTAATAATTTTGGCGATTATTTTGGTTTTTCTTAGAGATCGATGCTGAATACAATACAATTCAAATAAAATATCATAATTATTTATTTATATCCTAATTGACTTCTGTTCGTGTAACTAATAATATCTATAGGTTAATCCCGGCTTTAAACTATTAAAGTAAGAAATAGTTACCTTCTTCTTTTTATCTCTGCACCACCCCAAGGAAGAGTGACTCAGAATGCCTTAAGCATTAAGTCCTTTTAAATTTTTCTGCATATAAAGTCAATAAAAAAAAAAGTTTTATTGCGTAATTGACAAACATAAAAAAGGCACGATTTGTAATATTACTACCGACATGTTTACGCTCGCTATACCATTATTAGGTGAACGACTTCGTTCGTATCGAAATACAGGTTTTTATCACAAAACTTTACAAAATAAGTAACAAAATTACTATGTAAAAACCCAACGTATTATTATGTACGTCAATAAATTCTTATCGTAGAACAATTGTTTCCTTAAATTCTGTTTAGAACTGTATTATCAAAGCCAAAGTTTTGCTTTAATATTTAGGACTTTAATTAATCTGTCACCTGTTCATTTCCCAGGTGAGTCAAAAGGTCAATAGTATGAGAAATACACATTACTATAGTATAAAACTTTAATAAACTTATCAACTAGGTGAAAGTAATTAAAAATATACAGTTAGTAGGATTTTATACACGCACTTTAATTTAGCTCTAGTGTAAATCAGATTGTTATCTGAAGCTTGTTTTACCGTGGAAATCATTAAAAAATTAATTACTACTGACCTAAATATTAATGCAGGAAAATGAGAATTGTGTGTTACGGTGGTATCAGCTAGTTTAATTTTGAAGGTAGGAATTATTACTACGATGCAATCGTAAGCATTTGTTAACCTTAATATAACAGAAACTAGCGATTTAAATATTATTTGTGACCTATAAACGTAAAAATTATTTTACAGTTTTTCATGTGCCTACTTTCTGCGACTTCAGGTAATTTCATAGTCAAGTCACTTTATCTGTTACATATATGCGCTAACCAACACATTTTTTATGTTAATTCATATTCAACAAATCATTTACATTTTATCAAAAAACCTTGAACGTGACAAGAACTTACGTACTCTTATCCTTACCCAAAATCGTGAGCAGAGGTATAGAAAATACATTTGGTCATTTACATATTACATACAATATTTGTCCCATGTTATAGAGGGCAAGTTTGTTGCCATACCAGGCACTGACTACAATAAAACATCCTGAACTCACATTCGTTCTACCAAAACGCGTACGCAGGGCACAACGTTAATCAGTGTTTCTAATTCTAAATATCAATGGGAGTTATATGAATTTTTAACGCAACAATCCGGGTCAGGCTGGCCCTTGTATCTGAGGTCGGCCCCGGCCTGTCACGGGCTTACGGCTCACTACGACGTCAACTCGTTTGTGTGAGTGTACTTTACACGTATGTCGCTGTTAGAATGTGAAACCGGTTCTTTTAGACCAGTGGCTCCCAACCAGTGGTCCGCGGACCACCAGTGGTCGGTTGAATTCAAAATATGGTCCGCAAATGATGTTAAAATTTAAAAATTTCAGGATGATTATTACACTTTTTTTAATATACTTATGAAGTGGACTCTGCTAGCAAGAATGATATAAAAGTGGTCCCGGACTAAGAAAAGGTTGGGAGCCCCTGTTTTAGACAGTGACTGGTTTGAAGGACTCTGTGGTATTTGAAACGACTAGGTTTTTTTGTGGTTGTAAACTGATTTATAATTGTGTGGTTAGAGCTTTTATTAACAGGAGATGTTTTTGTTATTTGTTAATAGTTGAACAATATCAGCGTATCGTTATATTTGGGTGTAAAATATGAAAAAGGATGTTATATATTCTAACGTAAAATAAACAGACGATTATAGTTTTTGTTAGTATAATAACAATATCCGGTAGACCAAGTGTAACTAAAATCGTATGCAATATATTTACATTCGAGTCACGCACTGCATACAAATAACTACGTACCATAATATATTTTTATTATAATATGTATTAGCAATTACGATCAAAGATTTAATAAAGCATACAGTCAATTGACATTTCCGTCATAAGTATAAATTAATTATGGACTGAGTAATATAATCAAATATATTGTAATTGTAGATAAGAGACTGCAATACTGGATGACTTTTAAAAATAAGTATTGAACTCTCGGGAATGTTTTATTTCCCACAGACACTAGACAGGTATCGAATACTATACCTGGGAAATAATTCACGTTTCCTGCAATTTTGTCTTCTACAAAAGCACTTAATAACTTGCAAAGATTTACCCCCGGTTTCTGAGGTACATTTAGCGGTAGTTTATCTATTCATTAGCGTTAAAACTCATACAAAAAAAACGCTATTTATAAGATAAACTTCCGCTAAATGTACTCAGAAACCGGGGTTAGTCATTTAATTAATATTTTAATATTATTTATTGCCAGTAACACGTGTGCCCAGTAGTTAACAAGTGCCTCGTAAATAAATATAGCTGCGGCTTTGCTGCATATTAGTTAAAATGTAAAACGTTTTCAATAGGCACTAAAATTATACTAATACTTACTGTACGTTACGGTACACATAAAAACATACACTTAGGAACATAATTTACGTAACAAGAACTAAATAAATGTATTGTAAAAATAAATAATACTTACATACATATACATACTTAATAATATCACACCCGTTATAATGACGAAAACTAACGAAGGTTCAGGCAACGGTGTATGAAAAGGGGACGAACCTATTGCCGAATAAATTAAAAGTTTCTAAATAGTATAGGTATTTTTATTTTGGATTCAATGGGTTATTAGTTTAGCTTTGTACTTCACACCAGTTCTTATTCTGGGTCGATACGAATGTGTTTTAAACTCATGTTATACAAAACCTAGTCCAATGAGTGAAGATTTCTCAAAGCAATTTCCGTAACTACTTACAGAAATAAACATAACTAGAGTAATCTTATAAAGTACCCATTATAAAAATAGCTTAAACGTGAACAAAAATCACTTTAAATTGCAGTTCAATCTTGTAATCATGAAATGAAAATAGATTCTTTGTTTGTTCACATACTAAGACCGATCATATTTGTATGAACCTTCTTTGCAATTGACCGTGCAATATAAAAAAATATATATCTATTTCAAAGAAGAAACTTTCAATATATTTGTGAAATAAATATTGTGTCTCGAAGTGAAACGTTGCAATGTTTTCTAATAATAAAGTGTATTTATTTTTAATCTTGACTACTGTGATGAAAATAGCTGGCACTGTCACAGACTACAAAAAAATTATTGGCGCCTACGTCGGTAATTGTCATTGCATACTATATGATTATATAATTCTTTTTTGTAACACATTATGTTTATAAATATACAAGTAGATCTATGCGAATATTTAGTGAGAGGATTTGGTCTCTGGTCTCTGCCTACCCTTGTGGGAAGTATTTTATGTATGTATGTATGTATATATGTATGATTTGTCGTGTCGTGTAAACGGCAACAATGATTTGTAAGATTTAACTATACCAAGATTTTAAAAACTACTTTGAAATGAAGCTACTGATTTAGACTTTCATTCTAACTCGCTATCTTCCTAAGCGATATTTAGAAATTAATAAGTGCAATATATTATGAACTATAGATGTCAATATTTGAGCAAAATTGTTGTTCTTATTTTTTGTATTACATTCCCTGTCGGTTTTTGCGTGTAATAATCAACTATAGAGATAACTTTTCAGAAGATTTCGAATATTTCGTTTGACAACAATAGAAAACATAAAACCGGCACAAAGTTTCTCATGAAGACCCAATAAAACAAAATGGGTTATATTAAATTACGCAGAGTAACTAGGGTAAATAAAATAAAATTGTAAGACAGTTTTCATTGATTGACGTAACAGCCGGATTGAATGCGTAATATGGAAAACAAAGGTACATATAAAATACTTTATGGGGAAAATAATAATAATATTTACGTTAAACTTTTAAAATTATTGAACTTTATACTATATTTTTTCGACTGTATATTAACTAAAATATGTTTAACGACATTCGGTTCTTAATGGATCATTGTATTTCGTAAGAGTTACATACGTACGTAAATATGTATAATAATTCTTATTTATTATCAATTGTTAAAAATTTCAGCATCATTGTACTGACATAATTTTACAATATTGTTTTTATTTTTGTTGCAGGAATATTGCCTGATAGAGCAAATAGAGTAGAAGATATATACTTAAGATTTTATAATGGGTAAGTTTATATTAAACCTGTTCAAGAATGAACTTCATATTGCAATAATATAACGTTTAATCTTAACATTTTTCATTACATCACATTTTCATTCGTGGTTAGAATAATACAAGTAGTTCTTTAACAGTTATTTGTATTAGTTGTGGAAGCAATTCGTTCCTCCGGGCTATGAGAGTGCAAAAATAGAAAGTGTACCTGTGTATTTCATTGTGCACACACTAGAAAATTATAAACAAAGCCAAGCACAATTGGCCGGTTCCAATAAAACTAGCCAAAGTAACCAAAGTCTGCCAAGGGAGCATTTTTATAACACTTTATTTGTTATTATTCGTACTTTACTTACTATAGTACCCAAACATATTCTCTACTTACTCGTTTTCATTCTAAAACTTATCTGTTACACAAATCTGAACTCCATTACTACATAGTGCGGAAATGAATGGGAGAAAATGGAATGGTTATTGGAAAACTCATCGCATTGCTGTTTGTCACGCGACGAACGCTATGCAAACGTATTCATTTCATTCAAAGTCTAGAATAGGCTATGAACTAAGCTCTACTTAACTCTATGTAGTTAACATTGTTTTCGGATGTAGTTTAGAAGTAAATTTGACAAATCAAAAAACTTGCAAGCGATAAAAAATCTAAAATTATTTCGCTTTTCCGTTGTTTTGTAGTATGAAGACTATAAGTTCTCTGTTTAAGCTATTTTGGAAATGAGAGTTTACTTTAATAAATGTATATTGCATTAGAGTTCACTACGAACAAGCAGAATATAGGCCTGATTTATCTAATAACCAAAGTATAAAAGTCTCAAAATTGAATTTTACTCATTTTTTTTTCCTCTATTAAATAACGGTTCTATAATATATTTGAAATTTCGTTTGCAGGCGGACATGTGAAGATTACGTCGACATTCCTCTTAGTCAAGCCAGTCGGTTATTCGATATCAAAGGCTTCGATAAAAACAACCCCACGGTGTTCTACATCCATGGCTTCATCGAGGTGGCAGCGCAGGAGAGTATCCAGGTAAATATCGACTTAATAAATTACGTGATTAAAAAATTTAAATTTATTTTCTGTATCATAAATATATAGTTTTATGCCCTAGTTTGATATGGTTTATTATAAAACCTTATGAGGCGGCCATTGCGAGAAACTCATTCAAAATAGTTTCACATTAATTTTATTAACTATATTTCATGCGTAATCCTCTGTAAAACTATACAATACTTGCGTTCAACAACCTGACCCAAAAAACATCGACTCCTTGTGATGTCATTGTCATCGGTGTAACACGATAGCACCCCTGTGCCTATCTTTAATTAATTGAATTAATTTATTATTTAGGTCACCGTCACACCATTAATATACTTATGGCTGTTATACGGCAATAGTATCGATACCTATGATTGACTCAGGAGATATCTATACTAATATTATAAAGCTGAAGAGTTTGTTTGTTTGAACGCGCTAATCTCAGGAACTACTGGTCCGATTTGAAAAATTCTTTCAGTGTTAGATAGTCCATTTATCGAGGAAGGTTATAGGCTATATATCATCACGCTACTACCAATAGGAGCAGAGTACCAGTGAAAAATGTTACAAAAACGGGGAAAATTTTTAACGCTTATGTAACGCAAGCGAAGTTGCGCGGGTCATAAGATACTTATACAATTTCAGACAATATTTTGTAATTAGATTGTTACAGGCTTTGGAATAAAAGATTGGTTAAGGATAACTGTCTACTGTTATTACTTAGATGCACAATGCTTATCAAATAAGCTATAGCAACCTTTAAATTATTCACCGTGCGTAAGACCCGTTGTACATCTTAGTTTTATGTGTAAAAGCCGCAACAGTTTAAAGTCGTGTCTATCTTTACTATCTTTACTAATATTATAAAGCTGAAGAGTTTGTTTGTTTGAACGCGCTAATCTCAGGAACTACTGGTCCGATTTAAAAAATTCTTTCAGTGTTTGAAAGCCTATTTATCGAGGAAGGCTATAGGCTATATATCATTACGCTACGACCAATAGGAGCAGAGTACCGGTAAAAAATGTTACAAAATCGGGGAAAACTTTGACCCATTCTCTCTTATGTGACGCAAGCGAAGTTGCGCGGGGCAGCTAGTTCATTATAAAATGGAACATTTTTTTAATAATACGGTTCTTTTTTTTTAGTAATACTCATATATTTTAGTTATAACATTATCGTAACTTCTAATTCAAAACGTAATACTTTCATAATCACTTTTTTGCATCATGCTGTTATTAGACGTCGAAATACAAAAAGATAAGCTTTAAAAAAGGAGGAAAATTCGCTCTATTATTTTATCATCGCATTCCATCAGTATTTACCAATATTGCTAATTAAATTACCCAATATACTGTAGTAATATTTCACACACGTGTAGAAGTGTGCGATGATTAACACGTCTGGTATTCCCGGTCTTGCAAAACAGAACTTAGAATGCGAACATATCCGCAAACTAGCGAAAATTCATGCAGGTTTCATTATTTTTCGTAAATGTGGAATAAAAAATGCGGCCGTAAAGAAATTATTTATTTCTGATAAGGATAGATTTGTCTATATGTCATTTATTTCGTTACTGTATCGCGCGTGAAACAGACTACTAGTTTTTATTGACCATATTATAAACAATTAGTTCTGCTTAATTTGGGATCGCTGCTGCTATTTATAACAAAACATACTTGTTACTATGATATTTTAATCATATATGTTCTATACCATTGTCCCACGCTAGGTGGGGTCGGCACAACATGTTTTCCTCTTCCACTCATCCCTTTCAGCCGTCAACTCTGTATTCACCCCTTTCTTGTTCATATCCTCTTTCACACCATCCATCCATCTCTTTTTTGGTCTTCCTCTACTTACATGTCCGCTTACATTCATATTCATCACTCGTCTCGTAACATGGTAACATACTATGATATTTTAGTCATATTTCAAATATAAACTCATGTGTATTAATCAACTTAGAATAGGCCTGATGTAACAAAAAATGTTGGCAACAAGCTACAAAAAGTATTTCAATCTTCATACACAAAAAAATCAAATATTTTGATTCGCAAAAACGTGATAACCGCTGCCTATATTACAGAACTTGGTATTTGTTTCTCACATTAAAAATAGACAGTATTAAATAGATTATTATATTCTAGAACATTTTTAATAAGGTTTGTAATTAATGTTGTCGTTTGTTGTTTTCCAGGTCATGGTGAACGCGTATTTAGAAGCGAGGCCTGGTACCAACGTCGTTCTTCTCGACTGGTCCAATATGGCACATGGCTCTTACTTAGTTAATGCAGCTAGAAACACTAAAAAGGTGAATATTTATTTAATTAAGCATCATGTAAAATAGATTTTGAGTTTTCTGAACTTGTTGATCGATTCACTACTACTATTCTCTACGACTATCGCCGACCAGCAAGCTATTGACAAATTTTGTACGATAGCCTGATCTAAGAACATCTACCGGGTGCCGTTAGAACCATTTTTGTAGTACATTTTAAACTTCCAACACTCGATAGATTATAGAGAATTGCAATGCTGGTAATTAAAAGCCAATGCGCAGGTTTCTCATGTTCCTATTTTAATGAAGAGAGTTACTAATTTCCTCAGAATGATCGTGTAGTTAACTAACCTATCGTACAAACATAACTTTTCTGTCTAATCTAACTTGATTTATTGTTTCCGTTAAATGCAATTTAAATTCATAAAAGTATCTATATTAAGGGCTATTGCACATAAAAGTAGTTGGCAATGAACAAATATGTTTTATGACATTTGAAAGCCATAAAAACAGATTAAAGATTGGCTTAGAAGGGAAATATACAACATGATATATTTCGTAAAAAAACCGCGGCGGTGAACTTGTTGAGTTCAAATTTCTCAATCGAAGATCAAGGCTGATCAGTGTTTTGTTGCTTGTTCGTTTGCGTGGGCATTGATCAAAACAACTACTTTTGATGAAGGCAAACTGGACTTTTTTTGTTTCATTGATTTAAATCCGGACGTGGTCAAATATTATAAACATTAATAATAAATTGGTTTTTAGATTTTAGTTTGAAGTTTGTTTCTATGATTTTATAATGTCAATACTTTATATATTAAAATGTTATGGTTGAAATTTCAAGACAATGAACCAGACAACTGATTTTCTAATATTTATTTAACGTAATTGATATAATATAATTTGATAAGCGGTAGGCGTTAACAGTAAATCACAATATACATTTTTAAACATATACTTACATAATAAGTAATAATAAATATTTAAATTTTCCAGGTTGGCAGTGCAGCCGCAGAACAACTGAACAAATTACTAGAATCAGGTCTTTTACTAGAGAAATTCCACGTAATAGGCCACTCCTTAGGCAGCCATGTAGCTGGCTACACCGCTAGAGAACTTAAGAACAAATATAGCAAAGTAGTGAAAAGGTAATGTTCAGTTACTGAATAAAGCTTTTGAAAAGCAATAATTAATAGTAGTGCTTTCTTTGACTAGTCAATAATACGATTTTTCGAAAACATAAACAATTACAAAAATAAAAAAAAAATAGGCTGTAGAGCGAACAGTTCGTCATTCCTGAAAAAAAGAGTATAATAATCCCGTCTCTAAAAACAGACCCTCGAATAGAAACACTGCAACATGTCTCTGAGATATGAGCATACATAATATTGACCCTGAAATCGATTAGTGACATCTACTTTTGTTCCTTTATAGACTGCTTAGTATCCCCTTTAACTATATCTAGTACTTCGACGTATAGGGCACTCTCCCTTTCTTTTACTATCAATATATATTTTTTTTCTTTTCGTTTTAGATTTTGTATATATAATAGTAATTTTTAAATATTCTTTAACTATATCTTCAATCTATTAATTTCGTATTCCAAATATTTCAGATTAACAGCCCTCGACCCTGCTTTTCCAGCGTTCTACCCTGACGGTGTGGTCATGGAACACGTCAATGCGAAAGACGCAGAGTTCGTTGACGTCATTCACACAGATGCCGGAGGTTATGGCGCTCCAGTGAGAACTGGGACCGCAGACTTCTGGCCTAATGGAGGCAAGAGTGTTCAACCTGGATGCCCTCGGTTCGCCCCAGTCCCATTATCAGACGATAGTAAGTCATTTGACTTTTGTTTTTGGGCTGATTTTTCCATGTGGCGTAACTTTATTTGAGGATTAACTAGACCTTTTACAAAGGGCCAGAATTATACCTAAAATAAAGTTATGTTTGGAGAAGTCAACCTTAGTTAAATAGGTAATGGACGTACGAGTAAGGAATTACTTGTGAAACAAGCAGAAGTTGCCTTCTTACTCTCCAGCGTGTATTGTCCATTGTGCATTTGACGGCGCCACGGCGCGGTTTCTTCGCTCGATTTCCACCCAGTAAACATTTTTGTAAACTACAGATGGGTGTCTCGGGTCTGGCTGCACCCTGTGTCCGTCATTTGCATGCACTTCGAAACGAGATACAATACCGAATAAGAAAGTTGTTGGTAATAGAGAGTTTTTTTTTTATTTTGGTATCAATGGTATAATATATCTTTATGGGGGTGGTAAAATAGATTTATAAATAATAGATATAATCAGTTCTGTAAAGATTTTTAACGTGTTTTGTTAAATTTTCCAGACTTATGCAGTCACTGGCGGTCGTGGCGGTTCTACGCGGAATCTGTGATAAACCCTGAAGCGTTCCCGGCGTCACCCGCGGAGTCCTATCAAAAGTTCAGAGAGAATCCTACTCCTGAAACGGGAATGGTGTACATGGGCTTAAACTGTGATAATAGGTAAGCAGTTTATGCTATGACCAATTTCTAAATTACTGTTATTTATTTACTAAACTTAAATTCACATAAACTAACGCTGAAATTTACTATCACCATGGCCACCTCTGGTTGCCTATCCATTACGAGTACAAGACTAACCATAACGTTAACAGGTTCAAATTCTATTTGAAGTTGCTGAATGCTTTAAATCAGGCGTTCATATTTTTTTAATTTCCGAGAACACTGTGACTTAGCAGATTATATTGTCAAAACTTTGCATCGTATCTGTGCCTGACCTAAGACGAGTTTTACCCTCTTATTCCCTGTTTTTGTAATTTGACAAACAAATCACATTGTTCTTATCATCAGGTCAGGTCACAAACCTTCTTCTGTACTGTTTATTGAGCTCTAATGGACCATAATAAATATATTCTACAGCGAAAATGTGTTTTTTCTTATTTCAGTGCACAAGGATCGTACTATTTAACTACGAACGGACAAACACCGTTCGGTAAAGGAATGGACGGCTTGTACCCGAAAAGTAAAAAGAATAATTCCATAAAGAAGAATTAGAATAAAAAACTTAAGTACAGTCACGAGCAAAAGTATGTATGCACTTTTAAATTTTCACTTGCAATTTTTAGTCTGAAAAAAAAATCGAATTGTTGCTATTACTCAAAATTACACACGAGGTTATTGTACAATTACTTTGGAGCTAACATTACTTTTTTTCTATTATCCTTGATTAAATATGTGTTGAAAATGTGACAGTGTATACATATTTTTGTTTTTGATGATACCTTTTTTAATGTATATACTTGAGGTATCGCTACATTAAAGCTGTAAGTAGCAGCGTAGACTATTTATTTTTGTTCAGAATGAAGAATAGCTGGATAATAATTTTGTTTTCCGGAAAAAAACTAATTTTTAACCAATATGTAAAATTGTTCAATATCAATAAAAAATGATAGTCTACCGTAACCTCAATGTATTAATATTTAAGTAGGAAAATGTATAGTATTTTAAGTACAGAGTATATTGAAAATGAACTTAAACCATTACTGAGCTACTATTTCTGACATATATGAGGTGAGCTAAGCTTTAGGCACAATCACTGAGCTGACCGATGACGGTCGTTTTAAACGTTTAATCTACCTTGGACCACCATCATTCATAGTTTTTTGTCATTTAAATTTGTGTGGTAAGATGAACAGCGCCTCTAGCGTATGTTTTGAGAACTAATGTAGTACGGGCAGTAATTCGTTTTATTCATACTCCTCTCGTTATGTTGTTCAGTCTACCCTAGTGGGAACTTTGGAGAGGACCGACCGGTAATGAAAACGGCTTTAAACATTTTAAAAGTTATCAGAAATTATTTTTAACAAGAAGTTTTTTGACAATCAAAATACTTAAATACGTAACGAACCTATTCTGACTTCTTAGTGAATATATGTATTTCGAGTTATTTTTGACTACACTATTACTATTAATATACATATATTATAAAAAGTACATTACTTATATAGACAGGAACTAAAAACTGTATATTTAAACATCACAAATATCACTAAATTATTGTACCTTCTAAAATAAAGTATCACATTCTTATTATTTTTGTCCCAAATATTATAAGCAAAATATTATTTTACAATATTTTTGCTAAGTACATTATATTCTTTATAAGAACTCATTCAAAAATTGAGTAAATGTTATTATTATACTACAAATTTTTGATTTTGAGAACACACTTAAAATTATAATTGTACAAAGATGTTACTTTAGTACTTAAACATCGTAGAAAAAGCTTCATGGGCATGAAGATCACACATTATACTAACCACTCGGCACTAAGGTTCGGCCGTGTGTTTCTTACTGTAATATAAAACTATGATTGTATAAGACCAGACTATGATTGTATCATGAACACTAGAAAGAAATGCGGCATAAATCAAACACTATGGGAACGTTATAGATATGGTGGCACAAAATCAATAATATTCATTGAAATAAGGATATGTGTGGATGATGTACGAACAAATAACTGTCACAGTTTTTCTGAAAATCTGATCATTTTTATTTGGAGTTGGTAAAACTGACCTTAAGAATCTCATGATTCGTTAATGAATAAATTAAATGATTCATTAAAATGTTATTGTTAATTTGAGAATAAATAGAACACTGTTATTTATTGCCACAATGCCTTTGGTAAATTCTAAGAATTTGTACCTAGGTATAGATATTAACTTATATTTAATGTTATAGAAGTCCACAAAAACTCTGACCTCAAGATTGATCGTTAATCCCCCGTTTCAGGGTTGGTATCCAAAAAAAAATCGAAAATTATATTGGTTGAGAAAAAATATATAACTTTCCTTGAATTATATAGAAAGCCTAAACATTCAATGTAAATAATATAGAAACGCACAATATTACATAAGATAGAAATTATATAGATTATATAATTATAGAGAAATTCTCATTCATGTGTAATACGCTTTGGTGGACTCAATATGATATGACTAGGTATTTGTATTAATATAAAAAGGCGTTTTAAAAAAGATTCAGAGGAACCTATAATCCCTAATAATAAGACAGACATAAGACAGCCTTATAGAGAGCCTTGTTTGCAAGGATCGCGGCTGGCAGAGGTACATGTGTAGAATTAGGAATTTAGTGCATTACTGACCCACAGGCGAATGCAGCTGATGATGCCCTGGTTGCTACAGCGACTTTGTTTTGGGAACTTGCATAATTACTTATTGTAATTAAGATACATCACGCGAGTCAAGGCTCTACTAAGTGGTCCGACAATAGTTGTAACAATCGAGCTATCGAGGTTTTTGTATACAAAACGCAGTGAGCTCCTCTAACGTCTTCTGAAAAAAAGATTCTTTACAAGAAATTACAAACGTGACACGACAATGCCGTTACAAAAGTCTAGCTGTTGAAAGCTAAATGAATTTTAACCAAAAGTGTGAAAAAACCCTTCATTCACTACATTAAACTCTGTGTTAACGACGGGGTAAAACTGCTAGGCATCACAAATACGTAGTTTTAGAAATTCATTAGTGTTCAATCGGTACTTAAGGGAACAATTATTGTTTTATTTAAGCACAATAAAAATGTACAATATTATATATTTTGTTGTTTATTTAATGTAATATCTGTTTAAAAATAAAAAAATGTTTAACTTCTCTGCATTGTTTTATTTTCATATGGTTTAAGCTATAACTGTTTTTATTACGTCTGAAGTGAAACTACACTTAAATAAACTAAATATTTGTCTCATAATGAGTACAACTCTCAGAACTGTTTAAATCTAAAGCAGAAGCAGTCACGTCAAACAACGATACATAAACAAAAGTTGATAGAAGAAAAGGCAACGCATTTTCAATTCATACAAGTTTATTCAATACTGCCTAAAAACACAATAACGAGTTTTTTATTAAATTCATTCATTCTATATACTCGTTACACAATGAACTATAAAACAATAGTATATAGGCTCAAACAAAAGGCTCTTTAAATATCGACAAAAACCTCGCCAAAAGATTTAGTAGTTATGTATAATTCATTTGGATTAGTCAACTGTAGAAGTTGGAAGTGTACATAAGAAAAAGCTAGCCTTATTAAAAATGGTGTGCGGAATATTTTCGTTAAGTATTATTTTATATCTTTTGTATCTAGTTCATGATGGGCGAGACTGGTGACAGATTAGACACCACACGATGGACATCTTTGGCATTGCAAGACCATTATGGCGGAGTATGGCACGCTACAAATAGGTTTGGAAGGAAAAGGGGAGGGCCTTTGCCTTGCAATGGAAAACAGGAAGGGCCATTAAAGAAATTATTATTTAGAAATTGAAATAAAATGTAATTATCTAAATAAATCAAGTCGCAGTCAACCCGCATTTGGCCAGCGTGAACTTTTTGACTGAAGGCCTAACCTCTCCCTCATTACGGGAGGAGACCCTTGCCCAGCACTGGGACAATAATGGGTTAAATTTATTTATTTATTATAGATAATAAAGTAAGTAAAATTCGTTTATTTTATTCTTGAACTGTGTCAATAAAGTTTTTTTATTCTAATTTCAGTTTTGTAGTGGCAAGTGTTGCTGCATACAGTATATACCTGTTCTATCAAGATGTAGAAGCAAAAGTGATTGGTTTCTTCAAGAAAGGCACATGAAATGAATCGTGTTTTTGTTTAGTTTTCAACAAAAATGCGTCTGTGTAATCATTATTTTGTTATAGTCGCTCAAAAAGGCTATATGTTATTATGTGATAATAATTAGGTGATGATAAGTATAATATATTAAGCGTAATGTTGTATTTATTTTATTATTTTACGTGTAAATGTTTCTTATTATTTGTGTGCTGTGGCGCAATTTTCTACAGTTAATACTTTAGACTATCCAAAGTCTGATATTTAAAATGTGCTTCAATATTAGTTAGTTCCTACGGCGACGGCCTGAGGAGCAGATCAGTACCTCGATTCTGTACATTCGATACTAACGTCACGCTATCGAATACCATACATTGCTATCGAGCTACTCGTTAGGAAACCGGCAGCAATCCGGCAGAGAATCGCGACCTATCGAGTATCGAAAACTTGACATTTAAAGTGAAAAAAAGTTTCGTTCTGAAAATTTGTTCTTTAAATAAAATTTTATTGGTAATAATTGTGTATAAACTAATTTTAAATATATTATATAGTGGATAAAAAATAAACATGAAAGGTATTATTTTCATAAATAATAATTATAGTCTACTTTAAACGGTATTAGTAAAAATAAATCAATAACATAAAAATATCATAATTAATGTTGTTCAACGAAGCATTATCAACACAAAAAAAGAATCAGCGTTTTTTTTTTCTACGTTGAAGCAGGCAAAGGAGACCATATCTTTTCAGCCTCGTTGGTCTCGTCGTCCTAAAATTATCTAATATAGAATATTTAAATAATTATTAAAATTAAAAATGGAAAGAATATTTTATTTCGAAATTCGAATTTCGAATTAACCCTAAGTGCACTCCAGCAAAAAAAAATATTTTATTTTATTTTAATGTTTGGTGGAAAATGGCGCCATTGAAGAACATAGTTGTTGCGAAAATCCGCTAGGGGCGCTGATCAATTTTTCATACAAAATTTTTCGATAGCGAGTCGGTAGTCGATACTCGATAGTTGTACAGAATCGCGGTACAGTTCTTTAAAGTGAATAAATTTTTTGATAGCTAGCGATTTGTCGGTAGCGAAATCGCCCCTCGCCCCTTTTAAGTAGTCCGTAATTGTAAAGGTAAATATAAGAATAACAAGATTGTCTGTGCTTAAAGAAAATAATTTTATAATTAATTCACAGAAGAAATCATATTACATTAACAATGTATAATAATCAAAGATAGCACGATAAGTAAAAACCATAATATTAATGCTACAATAAATATTGTGTGAAACTTATCATTATTTTTTATTTTTACTTAGAACTACTAAAATGCTTACTACTACTATAAAGAACTTAAATCTAATCATGACAGTAATTTTCATAATCGTATTTTCACTCAAAAAAATTCATTAGCTTTTCTCCATCCAATGACTCTAGCCTTTTTCCGTTATCGCCAGCCATCTTCTATGCCACTCGTATCCACTCTGATTATTTGTAGACAAATTAAAATTTATCAATGGCATTTTTAACCGTTTTGACAGCTGCGTGAACACCATAAATTAATACCATTGTCATTAATATCCTGAAAGAAATATAAAAAACCGTTAAAGAAGTTATTCTGTAAAATTATTATCATGATTATTTCTCGCACGTCACTTCACTCTCTCACACGTTTATAGTGGGAATGCAGTCGTATTTAGTGCGATAACATAAATTTTAAAAATGTATAACGATATTTACATGTATGTGCACATGATCTCAGGTAATCCCGCAAAAGATCTACCTTCCTCTACGATTTTTGAAATACTATAGATCTTTTAATTTCGCTACACTATAATTTATTGACTGTCTTAACAAAACCCTATTGTTTGAATGTGATTTTCAAACCATCCTTTAGAGATATTAATCTAAGCTGAATAGTTTATATACGGAAGTTCAGGTAGCAGTTACTATTTTTAAACATCAGCCAAAGAAAAGGTATTGTTGAAATGCGATTTATTCTGTGACTAGATCATGAACAGACAAGCCTAATGATATCCACTGCTGAGTGCAAGGATACCAGTAGCTCGATTCTGTACTATTATCGACTATCGACTACCGACAGCCGGCTTGTCATCGAGAAATTGTATGTATGAAAATCTGATCAGCGCCCCTGGTGGGGGTCGTAGGAACTATTTTGGTAGTACATTCTAAATGTCAAACTTTCGATACTCGACAGTACCGACTTTACATAGTCGCGCTACTGTATTATATGCTTATGTATGCATTTGACCCTGAATCAAGGTTCCGAAGAACATTCTTTGCTGTATGGACTGGCCAGCCTAAGGATGGAACCCAAAACCCAACCGATAAACATCTTCACAAAAATCAATTACTTGAATAATAGCTATATAAAATAACATGATTTACAACAACGTTTTACAACAACGGGTTACACAACATATTGTTATGTTATGTAATGTGTACACACCATTACAAGATTAACCTTTTCACCGCCACGGACGTTAAGAGACGTAAAATTGAAAATCGCTCACGACGCCATCGACGTGATAGCACGTCAAAAATATCACTTTTTTATAGTTCAAAATAAACATACAACAATACGTTTCAAGTGTTTTCTTTCTCCTGTTATTATTACCTAAACATATTTATTACATTATTACACAAAGACATATAATAATTAGACAGTTGTACCTGAAAAAAAAACAAAGTAAATCATCATGCAAAATGTATAAATTTAGCCCGCAAATCCACGCCACAGACGTGAAGACGCGTCAACTAGTGATGTGCAAGGAAAAGGACTACAATCTAAACACTTTATGCAATATTTCGAAAACAAATTGAAATACTTCACTCCTTTCTGAAAAAAAAATTTTTTGTCTGATATGTTTTAAATTAGATTCAATACAAACCTAAATATGTAATAAAACTACCATATCTAGTGATAAACTCATGACTAAATAAGTGCAAATCGATCATTTTGTGGCAACTCTCGCGCATCTCTATTAGCGGAATCCCTTACAGTGCTTCGTACGCCACTGACGGAATCAGACGGCGCGCTCTGACGTCACCCGCGCTGCTGGACACTCGTAGTGTTGTTGCAATACGTTATTAATAATAGGTACATAAATTCTTGTGTATAATAAATTTTTCGTACACCATCTGCGCCACAAAAATGTCTTCAAGTCAAATGACGACAGAAGAGCTGTTGAGAGTGTTAGAAGGTGTAGAAGATGATGTTACATATTCTGAAGCAGAATCTTTAAGGAGTGACGATTTAGAGGTAAGTTATTGTTTGAATACATTAAACAAACAATAAAGGTATTATTAATGTTGTAGGACTAACAAAAAAACACAGTTATCATGCCAATACGTACTATCTATGTTTATTGTACCTTTTAGGTATAGTTACTACTTTTGTCGTTATTCAATATTAGAAATATGTTATCACTACATTGTATATTTGTATGCTTAAATCTTTAAAACTACGCAACAGATATTGATGCGTTTTTTTAATAGATAGAATGATTAAAAAGGAATGTTTTATGTATAATATTACATTCAAGAAATAGTGGAGAAATATTGTTATTAAATACCCGTGCTAAGCAGGAGCGGGTACGAAAATTACGAAATACGATAATAATAATATTACGAAAATTTTATTTCTACATTTATTAAAATCGTAAGATACGAGTACGAAACAATTGTGCAAAATTGAGTATTGATTATAATTTAACGTATTCAGATGAATGATTAAACGTAACGATATATTATACTTCACTCCGACTTGCCACACTGGTACATCTCTAATATAAGGCGGCAAAATTTGAAATCGCAGCGCTGACCACGCCAGTGGCGTTTCTTAACGTCAAAAGGTGTCGTCACAACTGGGATTAGTGCTGTGACTTTTTGAATAAAATATTTGAATTAAGTACTTTTTTTATGCAAATTGTTCGTGTATATCATTGTTATTTTTGGGTAATGAGTACTGAGTAGTGTAAAGTTGACACATGGGAGAAATTCAATAAAATTTTGTGGTACTTTTATGCAATTTTTACTCATAATATAAGAACACGTAAAATTAATCGAAGTTTTATCGATATACACTTTTCCCGTGACTATTATTTTGTAGGTATAAACGAAGGAATTTATTGCTTGGCGTGGGGAACACCGATTTTCAATATTACTCTGGCGGTGAAAAGGTTAAGGTTCAGTGTGAATTTTATGTATCAGATATCTTAACTGATACATAAAATTGAAACAAATATTTTAAAAGAACTGTCAGAATTCCATCCCATTAGCTATTGGTTGGATATTTAGAAGCTGGACCTATAACTCGTTTGATGTTCTAAGTCAGTAAATAAAAGCATATGTGTTGTAATATTTATTAACTATCTAAAATTAATACAAACTTCGTAACTTAGTTCTATAACAAATTCCACAACAATTTTACATACTAACTGAAGCAGTCTACTCACACAAATGCTTATGTTCTCTTAATTAAGAACACTTGACACAGTACAAAAATTTAATATTGATATAAATAAGAACCAAAATGAAGAAGCAAATACAGTTTTGACGAAACATACATACGCTTATTGAGATAATCCGACAATCATAAACTATGTATTGAAATTAATTAACAATTCTTGCATTAAAACATTTTTTTATCAATAAATCCTTAATAACAAACTCTAACAAAAGTGATACGGTGGTAACAAAATGTTTATAATTCGCTTATATGCCGCCACTGTATGTACCTACTAGCTATCAAAAAAATTGTATGAAAATCTGATCAGCGTCTGTAGCGAGCGCCGCCGTAGGAACAATTTTTGCAGTACATTTGAAATGTCTAATGAGAAATTTAATGTAAGAAACCATTTAAGAGATTGCCCCCGATAATAATGTATTGTTATTACACCTAATTGAACAACGCATCGTCGCATATTGGCAAGCCTGTAAATCTAAATTGGGTCAAATCAATTTAATTTCTTAACTTATACAGACTCATCAATTATCATGTACTATTTAACATATTTGTATAATTATATGTAAAGTTAAAATCTGTGCTCCAATTGGCAAAATCTGCAAAAGAATCCAGGCTTCCATATTCACTATCATCACTTGATAATAATTTTGGTAGATTTAATGACTTTTTCACATCTTCAGTAATTATAAACATAGTGTAAAGGAGGGTTCCCACCAACAAAAACCTGCAAGAATACAAAATTATGAGAAATATATCACGAAAAAGCAGTGAAGCCAAGTGCTGAATGCGAATGTTTTTAGCACGAGCGAGCTTGGGCAAAGCCAAAGATCAAATAAGATTTTGACGACTTTTCGTATCTTGAAAAAAACATGCATGAAGGAGGATTCTTTGACCAGTTCTTGAACGAATACAACATTTTCAGCTCTCTGCCGGCTATTCTCTGCCAGAAAGGCGAATGCCATAGGTCAACAAAACAATTGCTACCGGTAGAAAACAGCTTAAAATCATCGGTTTGTCTTTCCGGCTGATAGAAAATTCTCCGTGGCATTTTCTAATTTCAAACGAAAACTTAATTATTCACGATATAAATAGGTTTACAGTAGTGCTACACCTTCCGATTCTAAATTGATTGCAACTAATTTATGTCCCAAAATAGAAAAATGTCGAAAAGGTTACTTTCATTACGCTTATTATACCTCAGGAATTTTATTTTAGGCTATTTTAGCAGAAACCATACAAACCCATAGTTTTCATTCTACGTATTCAATGAACTCTCCAGAAACAGTTGTCCAGTTTATAAAGGGTCTGGGCGTGATTCTAGGTATAGCTGTTGTTGTGTTCCCGGTTGCGCTGTAAACTTCCCGAAAGAACTTTGTAGTCCAGAAGGCAGTGAAAGCGAAAGCTCCAAATAAAAGGACTCTGTAGGAGAAAGAGAAGAAATTACGATTCTACATAGAATAAGGGTCAATTTCACAGTTGAAAAAGTCTAAAATACTCCAGTATATATCAGTTTCCACCTACCCGATATATATTCTAAGTCGTGAATCTGGCGATAAGTAATGTTTTTATTTGTTTTAGTGAAATTCGGTATCAAATAAAAACGATAATAAAAATGAATAATTACGACCATCGGTTCAGTTTACAATATATTTTTTTAATACTGAAAATGATTCAGTACTTTATTTTCTAAAATACACAATAGCCAGAGACAACAGATTACAGAAGTTTTCTCCCCTAAATAGATAATTGACACCATTAATAAGAATCAAATTTTTGTCTGCCGTTTTGCTACTAAGGCCAGTATAAATAGTGCCAAAATGTCAGGCAAACCGAAGTAAAAAGAAAATTACAACATGAGCCCAATAAAAAACCGAAGTTCACTTGGCAACATAGATAATGATTAATTTTCAGATTTTCTAAAAGACGTCATTTTCTGCAAGTTTTACGTAAAAATACATTAAACGCTATCGTCAATTTAGTCTTTGTATATTAATATAAAATTTCTAAACAAAAGTCGGTTCGCAAAAACGTAGAGTTAACCCTGCAAAAGTAACTTTAGAAATTTGTTTTACAATAGGAAATCACTCTCGTAACACAATACAGTAAGTCGCAGAAAGAGAATTAAAACTTTTCTAATCATGCCGTTATTATTATCAAAACTTTTCTAAACAATTTTGATTTAATTTTCATTCATTATTTTGATCTAATTGTTCCCTATTAAAAACACAAACAAGTAAAAATAACAAGAGTATACTCACAATCCCGCTGCCATATTTAAAAATGATTTACACAATAGTTTTCTTGAGTTCACTGCTGTTAACGGCGATCATGTAATGACTAACACTAAATCTGAAGATATACATTAAAACAATCAACAATTGTTCGTATATTATAAAGGAACGGATGTTATTTATTAGTTGCGGAAGTTATATTGATTTGATTTGAATATTATAAACTTGGGATGACAAAAGGTATTTGCACTGTGGATATAAGTGAGACTGGCCGAAGGGGACGAGCTAATATGACGAGATAGACCTAATGGGGTATATCCTTCAATGAAGACAGATGAGTGTACGGTCCAGTTCAAAAGTGTTGTAACATGCAGTGATGGATTGACATTCTAGTGTCGCTTACGACGTTTTTGTTTGCAGTCATTTTTATTGGAAGATTGCAAGCTTAAGGATAGATTACTTATATGATTTAGAACGCAGATCAATGACCCCTAATACAAGTACACTGAATAAAGATGTCAAAGTTTTTTAAAATAATTTGATCTTAACATCGATTTTCCGTATGTTTGGAAACATAACAAATAAAAAATGACAATCCGAAGTGAACTTGTCTTTTAAGGCCCGTTACCGAGCTTATAAAGCATGTGCTAAAAAGAAAGCATAACAAAATAACTAAATAGGACCCTGTAATTTTTAGCTTCAAACATTTCACACCTTTAGCCTTAGGGTACACCTTATGATCTTCATGTCACCTTAATCCTGTATCCGCTTTTACATAACAGGTAGGTAAGCTACAAAATAATAACTTCTTTTAAAAACGAGCTCTACATTAAATCATCACAATCACACATCATCGGTACTTTCTCCTTTAAAGCAAAACATCATAAATTTCGAGCATGGTTCCGTCATCTCATTGTCCAGAAATAATAGTGTCTATAGTTTTTGTTCTTTCAATGCAGTAAATATAAATAAAAAATATAATAATTATACAAAATGTAAGGCAGACATTTGGCCAAACTGAACAGGCATCTGGTCCAGACAACCGCCAGTACGTTTGGAGATATGGAGTATGAACTGAAGAAGTTTTAGTATCCCTATATTCAGTTTATCCCTAAATTTAAAGAGAACTTCAAGAAGTGAGAGGTTTTTTTTATAATAATTAATCAGTAAAATATATACGAATAAAAATATATCACCACATTGTATGTACGCGCATAACTTTTGAACAATTAAACTAAATTGGACAATTTTTTTTGTGTTTGTAACTTACTGGACAAGGGTATAAAGGATCGATGGGATCAAAATTCCCAGCGGAATGGCATAGAATAGAATTGTATTAAATCTGGACACAGCCGGGCTAGTGCGCTAGTAATAAAATAAAAAGACAAAATATAATTTTAATATTTTTATTGAATTCGGTGGTTCCTTAAATGATTACATTGCTATTTCAAATATGACATACAAAGGCATGTAATACAAATCAACATAAATATCAAATACATTTCGTATTAGATGTATTGACTTTTGTTACAATAGTTTATCGTCTGCATTGATTATGTTTTGTAGAATAAAGATATAACATGTCGCAGGGAAATAAAAAAAAACAGGCTTTTACTAAAATATCGCCATAATAACATCCCAAATGGATATTTATATCAACGAAGAAAGTTATAATAACTACTTATTCAAATCTCATAATACAAAATTGATGTGTTGAGAATTTTAAGGTTTACAATACGGTCAACCTGTGTAACTTTGAATCATTTGGGTAACATTGACAGTGAGAATTTGAACTAGTTTCGATTATTTTTTTATATGAAACCAACAAAATTGATAAAAGTTTGCAAAACTAAGATAAACCTTTATCAATTGTTTTGGTTTCATATGAAAAAATAAGCGAAACTAGTTCAAATTCCCACTGTCAATGTTACCCAAATGATTCAAAGTGACCCAAATTGACCCTTACCTTATTTGCTGCCCGACATTTCGATCGAATTGCATCGACAGTGGTCAAAATTTTCAATACTTAGGACCCGTTACCAATTTTGTATCATGTGTACATGCCGCGATAGTTTAAAAACTACTCAAATCTCATTTTTTATATTTTTCTGCGTCAATAAAATTCTACTATTCAGAATATTCTAGAAACTCAGGCCGTAAAGCCATTCTGATCTTCACGTGTTTCAGTAAATTTGGTACTTTAGTCGTATGTTTAATAATAATAATCCTTTTGTCTGTAGATATTTCTTTGCTATTTAATTTAGAACGGTCTTCATGTAAGTACTTTCCTGTCCAGAATGATGCAAAAGTGAGAGCGGCAAATAACAGAACGCTGCAACAAATTAACAGTTTTTGAGAAGTGACTCAATAGCTACTTCCTAAATGGGTTAATTTCTGAAATTATGTTTTTGTAGTGTGCTTTGATTTTTGGTAAGTAAAGGGCTATTTTCTGTTAGAGTTAGTTATTTACCCCCGCAACCTTACTTTATAATAATTAAAATCATAAATTAAATCATTATTACCAGATATTTACAAGAAATTTATAACAGACTTGAGAAATTAAAGACAAACTTACAAGCCTCCCGCCATGCCTAAAAGTACTGAACTGCGTATATTTACTGGTTTTTGATCAAAACAAACACTTATTTCGAAGTTTTATATTCTTTTTGTTTTATAAATCACTTGGCCATAGCAATACATAATTAATTTTAAATTTATATCCCAACGAAATATATCCTAATATTAAACTGCGAGTTGATTTTTAGGCTACTGTTTCACGAAAGTGCGACTACACTGTATGAACAATACAATCAACTAAATTCTCTCCAAAGGCCTGTAGAGAAACAACAAAACAATAATATTTGTATTTCAGTCTATTTGTTAGATGATCACTAACATCTAAACAAAAATAATACAATAGCACAAAGCGACATTAGAGCGCCTTTACACTAAGCGTATTTATAGCTTCTAAACTTTTTAAAATATTTGTATCACTAAATATTCAAATGCTATATTAACGACTTGCAGCCATTATTCTTACTAACGGCTGCCCACCACTTCGTAACGTGAATTTAAGTTCCAGCTTCAGTCCTATTTCCTTCCTGAATATATGTATATTCAGGTCAGGTCCATATGGACTATTCAACACAAAAAAGTTTTTGTGTTTTTGTTCCTGAGATTAGGGCGTTCAAACTAACGTTTACTTTTGAGTTTTATATTTTATTAAGTCTAGATAGAGATTAATTTATGCTGCATCTAGATCGGCTGTTTGTTTGTATTTTTTTCGCAGATTGGCCATTAAAACGTTGACCATTAAAAATTATATTGCATGCACTAACTTTTACATGTTATTTCCCAAATAACTTTAAAATTTTAAGATTCCCCACACTTTCCGCAAAAAAAAATGATTTGTCAACCCGCAACCATTGTGAATACATCCTAGTTTCTTCACTATGAAGGTAGAAAGACCCAAAGATTAAACATTTGTCACTGATGCAAGTTTGTAGTTACTAACAGAACTAACAGAACACAACAAAGTATCAATTCTATATACTTTGAACTTATACTGTCGAAACATGTTTTTAATATATGATCATGTTTATTTGAAAATAAATTGTATATATCCGGCACTTTGTTCTAACGGACTATGACATTGTGAAACTCACTTTGTGCCCTACTTTCAGGAAGAAATAATCACAAAAATATAATATAATAATAACGATTCGCGCTTGCGAGTTTAACGGAGTTCTTAATGGGTCCGCTCTGCTCGCAGTGGGAACCGAGCTTAAGTATCATACTTGGGCTTCATCTGCAAATGTCTAAAGCGATATCACTGTTTGAAAATACACAAAAGTATTGAAACACATAAACAATCACTTGAAACATTGTTAAATCACACTGTCCGCTGTAATTTTTTTACGTTGTCGTTTCGCTTTTCCTTCGATCCATCTTTGTATTGACGAAATTCTGACTTAATCAATGGATTTTCTAAACGTAGTTGCCTTAAGATTTTTGCCGTTTCGGGTAGATTCTTTTCATATTTATCTACCAGACGATGACGCGCCTTCGGTGGCATCGGTTCTTTTGGTAAATAGGGCCTTAGTACTTCGATATTAAATAGGCCCCAAAGTGTAGTTACAGCAACGACGCCAATAATCGTAAATCTGTAAAAACAAAAGTATGGTAAATAACAGAATGCCTTGAGATATTATAAAGTTATGATGATGATTTCCGACCGATTTCAGCAATGGCGACCACTTCAACTCTCCATATAATTGATGTTGGTCGATGCGCCCGGAGATGGCTTGTATAGCCAATTTTTGTAGATAATTCTTAAACGTAGAGCGCACAAATAAATAATTAATTATCTGAATGTTAATAATTATTTTGTAAACTTACGGTCCCATGGTGACATGGGCGTTTGGTGTGCACCATCGAGTTTTGTAATGGTACTAGACTACCATTTACATAAACTGTAACCTTTCACTGGTCAAAATGCTCCTGACACGTGGTACTATCTCCTTTTTCATTTGCAAGTATGTGAAATCTCGATTTCCATGAGTTTACTTTATCCGACTACTTCCGATCAATAACTAAGAAACACTGAAGTTATAATAATAACGCCTTTGTGGATGATTTTTATTGTTCAACGACTTCTATAGACATTATTCCTATTCTTCGAATTATTTGAATGGCTTTCCATACCGCGTATTTGCGTCATCCTATTTATTTTTTCTATCAATGTGGATTGTTTCGACGTTTCTATAGGTATATACCAAGATTTCCAACTAACTTACTTCTATACATATAGTCAGAGAAGAGGTATCGGTGCAGTAAGAATGAATGTTGCGATAACTGGGACTTTAGAAGTCACAAACAGCGAAAGTAATGTTGAAGCACTCCTGATTCATATTTTTCTTATTCAATCAATTTCTGCCCAAGAAGCATTAACTTTTACTAACTAACTAACTCTTAAAATGAACTATAGTTTTATAGCTAACGTAATAACATCGCTGACAGAACCACAGGCAAAACTTGCTATTCTAATACATAAAACCTGATTAATAGTTTTGATGTGAATCATACAAACTTTCAGAGATCTCTCATAAGTCCAGTGAGTAATTACTTACTGATAAAATTTGTTCAACTGAATATTAGGCGTCAACTTCTTCTAGGCTATCTAGTTGGAGTAAAAATATATATATGACTGTCCACTGAATTTTGCTCCTCTTTTCATATCAGTAACTTTATCATTCAATTCTCTACAGTCAATAATTTATTAAGGCGCGACCGCCTGCTAAGACGCAGATCAGATTTTTGTACAAAATCTCTCGATAGCTAGGCGACTGCCAATAGTGTTAGAGAATCGCGCTACAGTTTTTTTTGTCTGATTGCCCATCAAACAAATTTTGTGAAACCTCCAACATTTATGTTTTTGATGGGATTTTGCATTTCAGAGGATCAGGATAAGGCCCACACCGTAGTGAATATGGTATTGTGCATGCGGTTCCAGGATAGTTTCCCGGGTCGGGCAAATAACTATTGGTATTATCTAATAATAAATATTTGAATATTTTTCAATAGTGGCCCAAAGTTTGCCCGTTTGTATCGTGCCCGGTAAATGACAATTATAGGCTGACCTTCTAAATCGTAAATGGTGTATTTCGTACACTTCTGCCTACACTTCCGGGAATAACAGGCGTGTGTAACAGAGATAGAAATAAATGAGACAAATGCTAGGAACAGGTATTTATTTAAAACTACATTTTATAACAATGATAGATACACCCTTAATAAAAAAATACATATTTTTTTTTAAACAATATTTGGAAAAAAATAAATTTCCAAAATTACTGGAAGATTCGGAAAGATTTCTATCAATTATAACAAGCGATAACAAAGGTATTGGGTGAACCAATTTATGTAATCACTTTATTTGAAGATGTATCAACGTAACACGGTACAATAGTCAAAGAAAAAAAGGTTTATACTTATTGAATTTAGTATCGTAATTTAGTATTCGTCCTATTTTTTAACCAAGATTTTAAGGTTTAAAATGATTTTGCTCCCTTACTCTTGACTCTCAAATTCCTTAATGTTTAGTTCGGGCCTTGTCAAATCATGCTCTTCAATTATAATTTAAATCATGTTTAAACTCTGCATTCGGAATTCCAGTGTCAGGAATCAGCTCTTTAACTATAGAATAAGACAAAATAAACAGTATCTTATCTGAATCACATTATATATTTCAAGTAATCTGTCGTACAGTTCTCCTAGTACTAGTCTCTCATAAGTGTACCAAGATTATGAGCATTATTTCTTAAAAATAATAATTTCTTTGTGAAAGAACGAGTAAAGAGTACGAATAAACTATTTATTTATTTCATATTTAGTATTATTAACAAAAACCGTTACATTCGTATCACCTTCTAAAGATATATTCGTAAAATTAACACTCCAAGCTGCAAATTGTTCGTAAGACTCTTGCTCTCCTCCGGGGTCGTCTCCGTCCAACAGTACTTTGTGTGCTTTGATGTGTGCCGTTATGTGATCCCTTATTTCATGTGTTAATATATAAAACGCAAAACCAATCGCTCCCATTAACATTATTCTGAAAATATAAGATTTATTAAAATATATGTAAATATATGTAGTGTGTACTGCTTTATATACAAATTCTATAATACTTAAAAAAGATTTTGTGTTTCCAGGAACAATATCGAAACTCGGATAGTATTTTTACCAAAATTATAATATACATATATCTTAAGTATATTATATAATTATACCACTACATTATTTTATCAAAAGACAAGTTACAGAAAGTTCCATAGCTAAAAAATACAAATATCAGAAACATAGGAACATATAGGATTAGTACAAGTCGGAAACATACAGGCTTTGTAAACATAAATATTATTTCATATTCGAATCGAACCGATCACCTCGAACTGTTACACCATCCACGTCTACTCCTCTACGTCTCCATCTACTTAGTAAGGTACGACTACACGCAGAAACATCATTCAATTTAAGTATCAATTCAAAAGTATAATGATCGTTTAACCACTTCCAAATAAGAACAAGTTAGCATTTCAAGTAGAATATTTGAGATAGATATTTTCATACTTTTGTTTTCGCTTTATCTATTGGATTGGTTATCCGATACTTATTCATAAGGGAAGTAACTGGTCCTAAACATCGCAACTATCTCTGAGTCACTGTCAAAGTGATAAAGATATATAAAAGTTACATACAATTGAGGGATGTTTCTGAAGTCAGTCGTAATATTCTGTAATCCTTACAAAAATAAGTTCACCACATTACATAACAACCACAAACCATAAAAAGCTTATTCTATAGTTAAAAGCGTTGAATTAAGATTAGACGAAAGGCGACTCTTCTTCCGAATTCGACGATTCTGGTTGCTTGCGTCCCATAATGGAGCTAAATTCGTTCCAGTGTATCAAACTCCAGGCTGCTGTAAAAACAACAGCTCCCAAAAGCACAAAACTATAAGGAAAAGAAAATAATAGTGGTAGAGATAGAGAATTAAGACACGTTTTTATATAACAATACCAGAGGCAATTTTCTACCAGTATCGACTATCAAGAAATTTTGTATAAAAATCTAATCAGCGCCTCTTTTTCAGTCCATTTTAAATGTTGATATCTCGCAACTCGATTGTAAAAAATGGCGCTAGAGAAGGATAATTTTGTGAAGAGGATTTTATTCTTACTGCCAAACTGACAATAAAATGTATTATGATAAGTTACAGATAAATAGATAATCAAAGCTGAAAATGATAATCAAAGATGATTTTTAATAAAAATATTATAAAAAGTAGGTCGCCACAAATTATAAATAAATTTTACTTGTACACTGTATACTAAAGTCTGTGATGAATATCACCAAGTCATCTTATTAGTACACCTTGAAGCATATTTTGAAAATAAGTTTTTCAACTAGGATTAAATGCCCTCTTACATACCCATAACCTTTATAATAAATCACAATAATAGATAACCTATAATTACAAATGTTATTGCACACAACAAGTCATATTTACACAACCCCAAAAATAATAAAAATAAATAAACTCACAGGCCTGACATGTTTATAAATATTGTTAAAGCACTTCCACCGACGACCTCTGCCTAAAGACTAAAGGTAAATAAATATGGGGATTAAAATAACATCATAATATCATCATGAATTGTTCCACACTATAATGCGATTACGTAATTTATTTACAAGATTTTACATGAATGGAGAAACTCGGTATTCATTATACACGTAATGCACTTTCAATCCAGTAGTGTCTCTTAATAGGGCAAAGGTTTTCTGCCTTTCGTTCATTCCTATCCGTGGCCTCAGGCCGGTCTCAGGTCAGTCTTGGTAAATTCTAGTCTCAGTAAATTTTATTCACTGACGCAAATGCTATTCTTGTTTAATAGGCGTATTGATATCATTGGACTTTAACTTTCTCAATTAGTAACATCTATTTCTCCGTTGTTGAGCGATTTTTTTTCTTTTATTTTTTGTATAAAAATATACTTTATTTTCTTGAAACAAAGTCAGAACGTTCCAAAACAAATAGTGGTAAGAATTCACAATTTCGTCAAATACGTTAGGTTTTGCTCAATAAATCAATAAAACCCTACATAAGAACTCGAAATAAATATTTTTCATCAATTAAATACGACGCAACTGTTTTTGTAGCCCAATTTTTTGTATGCGTACAATACGATAAAACGTCAGATTATTTTGTTCTTGCGAGGACTTCAAGCTTATGGAAATAAAATCTGGTAATTATACGCTACACCATTTATTTAAAAACTTACATTCTAAATTATTTGTACATGCATCTCCAATTCTTCATATTTATATAAGATCAACAAGCATGATTCATTCAATACTGCTTCTATTAAAATTATTCTAACGAGTACAGAATACTCTCAACATAAACAAATATTTCTGAGGTAGAAAATAAAAAAAAGAAAGATTTACAAACTGTAGCAGATGCATAGGACAATTCCGTACACTCCTTAACCCTTTGACCGCCACGGTCAGCTATACTCGACAAATCAGGAAGTACTCACGACGCTATATTTTTGTCGACATTTGCCAACGAAATCGACCGTGGCGGTCAAAGGGTTAATTATATTATAAGAACAAGATTAAGCTATAAAACTGCACTTAAAATTAGCTCAAGAATTGTTTCTTCGTCATACAAAAGGTGCTAATCCAGTAAGATTCATAATAGGTATGTCATTGTTCTTGGCATCCAATCGGACTAGATAGAACCCCGTCACGAATACGCCGACCATCAATGCAGCAGATAGTAATGCACTGAAACACAAAATTAGGATTAATAAATAACCAAATAAAGAAAACTCGGCAATTGAATTGATACCATGGGTATCAATAGCGGTGACCAGACAGAACATCTTGCAAAAAATATATAATACGACTTTTATTGTTTCTTTTTTGTATATCTCGGGATTACAGTGTCCTGGACATTTGGAGGGCAGGCGTAGAGCTGAACCCAACACGTAGAGGCCTTTTTAGATGGCTTTTATCTTTCAGTATTGTATGGTGACACAATCCGGTGATTATCCATTTTTATACTATAAAATGCACCAGGACAATCGCCGGACAGTGTGGAACATATTATCATGTGTTGATATTAAAGAACTAATTTTGCAACCTTAATAAACAATTGAGAAAGGCAAGAACGATAAGTATGGGAAGTTTTGTCAGAAAATAATTACGAAAATCTTAGTATTTCGTGCAACCACGATTTTCTCTGGAAAACCTTAAGATTTACGAAAGCAGGAAACGACTTCATGAGTTTTGTAGGCGTTAACATTGATTCTTAAAATTGAAATTCTTAATAAAATAACTACCAAAGATTCTGCAAATGTAAATAAAGTAACCTTTATTATTTTTATTACGTTAATACATTTAAATTCAATCGAAAACATTTACTTAACATAAACATAAAATAATAATCAAAATATTACTTACAATCCTGCAACAACCATTTTAGCTTCCTTTTGCAAGCAATTATACAACACTGTTCTGCAACAGCTACAAGAAAAACTAAAGAAAATAATTGGATTAACAAGAGATTTGTTTGTTTATTTAAAACATTACTTATTTACTAACAAGCTTCCTGTTATGAATGGCTTGTCTGTAAACAATTATATAATTAAACACATTACATAATTAAGATGATGATTTCGTCGAAGAGTTACGTAGATATTTGCATCTTTAACTAACAATTACCACCAAAATTACTACTTCAGAAATGACCAAGGTTTTAAATTATGGTTTCGTATTTGGTAAAAGATGCTTAAGTAATTTGACACACATGCATACACACAACAATGACGCCTCCCTCCCATAGGGGAAGGCAGAGACCAAAGAACGCCATGTCTATGATCCCAACAAGCTTCCCTTGCTTCCTTCACATCCATACATCTTGTCATCCAGGACCGGTTACAAGTACTAAGCAGCTAACTTTTTTGAGAGGCATTGAGATAACAATTATATATCAGTCAATACTAGACTTTGAATTATTAAAAGTAAGTAGAACAAGTATGGTTCAGAAGTATTTTAGAAATAAAGGCAATTTATTTTAATTATAGTTATTTTCGTTGGGCTAAGTCGGGTTGGGTCGAAGCAAACAACAAAATATACTTATTTAACTGTTAATTTAATCTTAAACATAAAAAATGTACTATCGCCTTCCAAAAAATGCTATTTTTCTATCCATACACTACTTTGCCTTGCATTAGTTTCAGGAGTCTTTCTTCGTCTGAAAGAAAATAACATTATTTACATGAAAAACTGGCTGAAACACGAGAAATATAAATCAAAGTTGCTTTAAATAAAAAGACAACTGAAAGTATTTCATTTTCAATTTAAGTGTCCACAGAATCATTTGTAGGTCAGTCAATATTCCACTTTTCCGTTGAACAGTATACGAAACGGTTTTAAACTATTGCGGTTTACACACATCGACGGTCCCTACGTACATTCCCTCAAGTGGTACTTAGGGGATTTGTCTTTTTTGTTTCCGTGACCTTCCGATTGTCATATATTTTCGATTGATTAAAGAAAAATTAGTAAAAATGCTTTAATTCTACCCAAAATCAACACTCGACAAACCCCAGAACTACAACATTTCCAATGTAAAATGTCACTTGTGAGAGTTAAGTCATTTTACACTGGCAAGTCAACAACACCCCCGCGCGCCTCCCCCGTAACTCCCACATGCGGGCTTGTTGCGCTCGCGCAAAAAGGAAAATGAAAAATGTAAAAGATAAAGGTAAAACCAACAAAATATCATCAGGTAAGCTGAATTTGACGTTTTATTTTATTGTACCTTCTTCAACTTTAATTATTTGTCAGTAAAAAGTATATTTTTAATTACATTATCAACTTAAATTACTTTTTTGGTAATCTAAACAAGCTTTATTCAATTCCGACGTAATTAGTCGCTTTTGGTAGTTACGTTATTTTACTTGAGAATGTTTTGAATCAAACAAGTCTTAAGTGTTACATAAGTGTTTTTACGTGGGAGAACATATACTACTGTTTTAAGTAACTGCCGCTTAAGTTATTTTACATCGGGAATATTAAATTAAAAATGTAAGTAATTACCATTTCTGTTATTTTACGTTGTTTTTTGTTATTTTTTTCGGGTCCATTTTCGCTAGCATCAAAAGATGAACACTAAGATCTGGCTCAAATCCATGCAAAAATGAGTCCCACGCCACCCTCGGCTCTATTAGTTTCAAATTTGCTCGGTGATAAAATACTGTCAGATTCAAGTATAGTAGAAATATTGGAATCGCCACAACCGACGTCTTCTCTTTGGCTCCAGGGGGTTTCTCAATCACCTTCCAAACATCGTGTTCCTTCATGGACTCCAACTCCCGCTTCATCGCTGCTATCCACTTATGGTTACCAGGTCTTCGAAGGACTTCTTTGTACGAACGTGGTTCTTCCTGTAACTTGCATGTACTGTTGTAGCAATATAGTTCACTTTGTGCGCTATGAAGCCTATTCCTCAGAGGATACCTAGGCTCTTCCTCGATATTCACACTTACTGTTCTGACTCTTGTATCACAATGTTCAGCATCAGATTCATTTGAATTCACAGGCTCCACAGATTCAACACAAGGATCTGTATCCACATCTGCTGAGTCTGAGCTCTCCTCCGCATCTTAAATACTGTCTGGGTCTGTCAGACGTGTTTCGTTCTCAACATGCCTCACGAAGTCTTTGAAAAAGTTCAAAGCTTGAGATTTCTCCCTGAGAAAGATATTTACTAGTGAAATCGTCTACTATTACGAACATGTTACGAGCTCCACCATAAGAACGTTCCGACATGGGACCACACAAATCAGCATGTAATAAACTGAGTTTGTCTTTCGCTCGCCTTGCTTCACCCTTTGGAAAAGGTAATCTATGTGCCTTACCTCTTATACAAGCAGCACAAGGTTCCATTACACTTTTACCTCCAACCTCGATGTTAGGCAACTTCCGTAAATCATTCAAGTTAACATGCCCTAATCTACGATGCCAAAGTGCCAACGAGTCTTCAACTTGAACCGTAGCCAAAGCACCATCTACAATAGGAAAACAATCATCCAACTTATAGATACCTGAGGCTTCACTAGCAGTAACCACAAGTTTACTCGTTATCTCGCTTATCGATTGGTGAAACATCCTACAGCCAAAAATAACTCTCCATCCATTCTGTACCAACTTAGATACCGATAAAAGATTAACTTTCAAGCCAGGCACAAAGAAACAATCTTTTACAGTTAACAAAACTCCTTTGACATTAACTATAATATCACCTTCGCCTTCACTTGACATTCTATCATCATTTGCACACGTCACAATATTCTTATCAGTAACCTTAAAGTCTCTAAACCACTGCTTCTGAAAAGTCATGTGTGTCAAGGCTCCACTATCGAGATAAAACGTCGAGGGGCTGAAGGATTTGTGCACCGACAGTGAACACTTGAACAGCATAACGCAACTTTCTTCGACTTGAGGAAACCGTTGGTAATCGTGCACCATCCACATCCTTGTCCAGCATCGGACAATCGGACTTCTTATGACCTTTCTTTCCACACTAAAAGCACTTGAGCCTTAATACTGACTGTTGTTTCTTCACTACTAAAGCCGAGTTCGACGAGGAATCATTTGAAGAGTTCTGAGCGCTATCTTCTTGTAGAAGCTTTTGCCGAAAATTTTAATAAAGTAATCTTCATTCCTGAATGCTCTAGTGCCATCCGTAATGGTCGGTAAATATCAGACATACCTCGCAAAAGTACCACGGCAACCAAATCGTCATCGAAACTTTGATTGATTTCTTTACGCTTTTGAGCGTGACTCATGACAGCAGATCGGTGGTTTTCCAGTTTTTCATCCAAGAGACAGTCTTCAAAAATTATTGTCAATGAATCCCACACTTCTTTTGCGTAAGTAAGATTTTGAACATACGGATACAGATGAGATTCTAAGTAAAGGCATATTAACGTGTATGCTTCTTGATCCTTCTCGATCTCGGCTTCATCATCCTTCTTTGGAAGTGTTGATGTATACTTGAAACATTTTTCTCGAGCAACCATATTCAACAAGTACCTAATTATGATTGCTCAATATTATTACTATGTAATATTTTATATCTTTATGATGAAGAAAAGGGTTGCCTATTGTGAATTTAATAAAAAAAGTTTTTAAAATATTTCTTTTTATTTTATTATCAGCCCTTACCTCATGGCCCCCAGTATGAAAACACCGTAATTTAATATTATACTCAACGTAAAATTTAGTAAAAGGCAGTTACAATTTAGATCGTTGTTCAATCCCCCAAGTAAAGATCAGTAAGTACCACTTAGGTAAATGCTAGTCAGAATGTTTCCGATGTAAAACGACGGTTGTGACCAATAGCACATAAAATGAATATATTTTAACGTTTTTATTTTATTTTCTCATAAAAGACAACAAACAAAGACTTCGTGCAAAATTTCATAGCTCTGCGATTGATAGAACTTGAGATACAAGTGTTTGAAACTTCAAACCGCTCTCCTGTAAAATTTGCGTTTTGCAATTAGGTTATTGTACGTAGGGACCGTCGACATTAAACTGAATTGCTAAAAGGGTCTTAAATGCGATTAGCATTTTTAAGGCTACAAAACGTCGGGGTACAAATAAAGTATTGTAACCTTTTAATTCTCACCTCGTTAGTGTCCCGTTTGTTGTATGTTCCCAAATAAAAATCTTTTTACTTTAAACTTAATACTTAACTAGTATAATATTCACTTACTTATGCCAGTTAGGTTTGCTACAGGAATATCATTGTTTTTGCGATCTAATTCTATTATGTATCTTCCACCGAGAAACACCGTGATCATGAGAGCGGCCATCATCAAAGCTCTGAAAAAAACGATACTCTATTTGTGTATTCTTATAATATAGTCTTTTGCACTCTCTGGGGATACACGATGCACAGCTTTCTACGATCTGTGACAATAAGTACAATAATAAACAATGTTCTCGTCACGTTCTGTCAAAACAATAATGTTGTCGTTATCCAAAAAAAAGAGTACCGTATTACATACTTTTATATTCTTATTGTCATGATTTTAAAGATTAAATAATTATTTTAAAGATTGCTTATTGAAAATGGTCGACTACTACAACAATAAACGGATTGGCACAAATTTAGGGCCAAGAGCTAAGAGATAAATTGAACCCATTACATCCCCACTAGTGAACGTGGCCATAGGTATAGCCATAGGCTCCCAATGAACCAGACTGGCTAAAGCCGACATATAATTAATAAGGCAAATGACTCCCAGTCACACAGAGTTTTTTCACAATATTTTCCCTCACTGTTATATCAAGTGATAATAATCTCTAATACACACATTACTTCGAAAATACGTTTCTTTAACACGGTTATTATATTATTGATGAATGTATATTTTACTAACAATCCAGTCAACACCATTTTCTTAAAAGATTTAACTATCCCTCCTCACTGAAGATTGCAAAGAAAAGACAAATTTATCGTGAATTTTCCACAATAAAACTGTTTCGTGTGTTTATTTATTTCACTACGGAATGCATGTTTTCGGTAATGCTATAAGGTGTGTCGGATTTAAGTAAAAACAATATTTCCATTGTTTCTTGTATAAGATCAGTAACATATTATTATTTTGATCTTTTAAAGAGAAATTTCGGACAAAGAATCATTACAACAACAAGATCCGATTTGTTGCATTCTTTTATCCGAAAAATACGGGTTATAAATACGAGTAGATATAGCACTAAGATATTAAACTATCTGTGGATAGATATATTGGCACCTAATTTTACAAAAATACGAGATTAAAAAATGGCTGTGACGATACCACAAGGCAGGAACACGTTCACGGAAGAACTCAATCGGTCGTGATTGTGTTAGGAAAGGTAAGAAATTAGATTCTGATAAAATGTTGATTAATAACATCATTAGATTTCTGTTTATGCCCATTATTTTAAAAGCAATTCAAAAAATTAATAACCTCAGGATTTTCATTTTTATTGAAATTTTGTTCTCAGTACTTCACTATCACATCATATCAAACAAAATCCCTATTCTAGTATCTATATGTCTATTCGTCATAAACAAAATATGCAGCACAGATTTTCACCAATACATAGTGTTTTCTGTTCCAAGTTATAGTGTATAAAACGATAAGTTTAAACCTGTTAACCCAGTCTAAGCCGAGACAAGCCGCTAGACGTATTTATAAATGACACAAAAAAAACAACACTAGAATTTTCAAATTATTTATTATAAAATGTAAAATAACCTTAACATAAAACCAAGTACATATTTATTGCTACTTTATACTCATGGCGGGTTGGGATTGTGCGTGGTGTGTTGTTTAGAAACCGGGCATTGGTGTGGTGGTGGTGAGGAATACCGTGGTACTCGTGGGTTCAGGCATATTCATTAGGTACTTCGTCGTCCAATATGCACCGAACGCCAATATTCCCGTGATTAATATACTGAAATAATAATGAAAATCATTAGACAACTCACACATGATCATCTGATTCCAAATAAAGCAGAACTTGTGCTAAGGTATCTAGATAAATTATATACATCCTTCTATACTGACGAAATAAAGAAGAAAGTGTTTAGATAAATGTACAAATAGGCTTGAAACAGATACTCGTGCTCGTTAAATAAATATTTGCCACGACTGGGATTCGAACCCACCACACGGGGCTGTACGGTTATTGCGGCGAGGTGACCACGTCAAACACTGCTCCAAACGAGCAGTTATAAAAAATAAGATTTAGCAGAAAGTATTTAAAATAAACAAATTAAAGCTGTACATAACTGAAACTTAATTAATTGTAATTTGATTATTGCACTCTAATTTTGTGAAACTAGAACAGAACAGTTGCCAAAAATCATTAAAATTAAAAGACAGTGTCACATTATAGTACTACAAAACGAAAAACTACAAAAAAATATATTAAGATGGATCTAGCAGTCAAATTTATTTTAACTAACAATGTTTCCAAAAATGAAAAAATATCTGAACAAATCATACATTTGTTAAGACCAAATGCTTAATAAACAGTTACATATTATTTTAAAAAACGTAAAAAGCTATATGTACTTACAATCCAAAAGGCATCTTTGTATTATCTGCACATGAATCCTGCACACATCACAATCTAATACTAAAAAATGAATAGTGTAACGATGAATACTTTATATAGACTGTCAGCTATAGGCCGACGTTATACTACAAAGCGAGGCGATTAATAACATTGCGATAACTCCTCCTGACTTACCTCTATCAAAAACATTGAAATAAAAGAGAACATTTGAGCAAATTACATTTTAGTAGATAATACAGATATTTTAAAAAGGATTATGCGATTCTTCGAGAAGTAAATGAAAAAGAAACATCAGAGAGTAAACATTTACAGCAAAAAGGCAATACCTAAAAGAAGACGTAATAAGAAAAGCTTCTTATGTAGAATTCTTGGACACGAAAAATTAGCGTAATGATAAATAAATAAGTAAATGTAAACTGATATTTTCGTACGTTTCCTACGTGGTTTTTTGGCTAAATATCATGGAACAGTCGCTCGTGAGAAAACCTAATCGTGAAATTATGTTAACGTGGTACCTAAAATGGCAGCTATCATTATATTAATATATTTATTTAGTACTTTTAATGTACAACAAATTGGAATAATCTGTAATGTTGTGAATTTCTGGATAAATAAATACTAAAATGAATAAATTTGTATTTAGTTATAGTTCGTGATAATTAGGAAAGCGATATTTTATATTACTCAGTTAGTGTGACACAACTAGTTTATTCTTTCCGTCTTATGTTGAATAAACACGAATTGTAATGTATGAATATGTTGCTAAGAATTGTAAATATATGCCTTTGTATACTTAGTCATAGATAATTCTGAGTGACTTAATATAATGGACAATGTAATATTGACAACCTGTTACGGCCTATTATGGTTATAGGCCTATTGTAGTGAAGCCATCTGGTCCGTCTTCCGGGTGTATTGTAAAACCTACTTTGTAACCTACTGTTTTAAAGATAGTTCAGCGTTATTCCTAGGATTCCAGGAAGATTTTACACGGCGGCACTTGCGTGTATAGAATATGTCAGGGCTTATCATATACATATGTTCAAATTATAATTTCCCGTCCTAAAAATACATAAATCTTAAGTTGCTCTTTCCAAAAACCCTTCACATTATGCATTGAACTCTTTAAATAGAAATCTAAACATGTAGTTCCGATAACCTAGTTACCACCTTTTACATTACCCCTTTAGTGAATATGATATCACTACGCATTTATTCATTTATTATTCCTTTAATAATGTATGTGAAACTAAAAGGCTTCAGCAAAATAAAATACACATAATTTCAACAAAAACTTTATTATAAATAAATAAACAAGCAAAACATTTCAAACAGTTTAAACTCCACCAAGAAAACTAAAACACAGAAATGAATCGTACAATTTATTTAGTAAAGTACACTTATCAAAGAAATAATATCACAATAAAAATAGAGTGAGAATGAATACGCAGCTCTTGAGCAGTCCTGTCACGAGAAGTAAGAGTCCCATGCCAAAGTACACTCTGTCATAAGTACGACTGATAGTTACGTTACTTCCCTGGATTGGGTTCATTGAATGCAATTTTACTGTTCTACATTCTCGTACTATCTGCAATATAGATTTAATTTACGTACTATGAAAGGTAAAAGTACAAAATTCCAGGGCTAATTCTTATAAAACTATTCCTCAAATTGACGACTTGGGCTAAGACAGAAATCACCTTAGTGAAGGCTACAGTAGATACGTAGCCAAAGTAGATTTATCTGATGTGTAGCAACTAAAACCTTTTGATGTGCACGTACCACATATGATTACAAAACAATAATTGGCCATAGTTAAACGGAAAGGATCCAACCCACACTATTAAAACACTCCTTGAAGTTAAAATTTTAATATCACGAAAACAATCCAAGTAAAATTCAAACCCGCCATGAAGTTATAGTCCTGAGTTAGTCCCCAAAATTAAAGTGGAGAATCAATGACGGAATACGATCTGAACTTTAAAGTTAAATATCTCGAAACTACGTCTGTGTGGGTTGGATCGTTTCTGTTTAACTATGGCCAATTCATGATGAAACCGAAACCTATTCAATATTATTATTCATAAAGTTTTATTTCCCTAGTAAACGGAGTTATTCATAAGAAAGGTTCTGTCGCATAATTGATATCTCAAATTTCCGAAAAAAAATAACTAAGGTCCGAGGTAAAACGCTCAACATACCAGAACAATCGCTGTGGAAATCAGGAGTATAATCCCAGAAAGCAAATAAAATCCGTTCAGTACAATATTGAGGGGTTCTTCAATGATTTTTGACATTAGCAGGCCAATAGGTATAATGATCTGACTCCATATCGTGCCACCTATGAGGGTCTGTTCGTCTCGATACTTGGGTCTCATGGCTGATGTCGTACCGGCCCAAAGACCCCCGGCAGCCATTACTAACCCTAAACAGATAATTTCTGCTACTATTTCAGTTACTTTTAAAACAAGAAGCATTTAAAGCAACGAATGTGAATACATTATGACCTCAAATATTCAACAGTTTATTTTTGATATAACATGTCATCGCAAGTCATAATATGACTATACGATACTTCTGACAGAATTTTGTACGTTCAGAAAATTCTGTGAAAATATTGAACTGACCATGAAGGTTGTGATAATTTGAAAACAACCCGATTTATAGAGTCAAATGCTACAGCAATTTTGACTGATTATTTACTTAATTACATAGACTTAAACATAGGCTTATAGCTCGATTAATCTTGGTAAACGTGAAATATTATTACCTCAAGATAATTATGTACTGAGTCTACTATTGCTTTCATCAATTAAATAAAGAAACGGTTCCTAGCAACATTTGTACCACAAGATCGGTCTTAAAAAATGTATGAAAATATCAAGATGTCCTACAGTTGAACAACGACTTAGCCCTGAAAATCTTGTGCATGACTAATAACTGCGATCGCCTGAAAGCATCAAGTTCTCCCATCATTCATAGCTGTAATTGATAATAATACTTAGTACTATGAATGGGAATACATGAGTCACAATAGATATTATTCAAACATTGATTATGTTTGAATTAAACCATCCATAACATTCGGATGGACATTATATTCGTTTTTATCAAAATATATCTAAAAGTAATTAGGATGGACGGTATTATACGGTACCTCCACAGTTTTAAAATAAAATTATACCAATGTGACGGTTGCGAGTAAGTACCAACTAATATACTACTTTTTTAATAAATTGAAAGTAGTTACCAATATTTCTAAAAAACTGTATCAAGTGCATCAAACTCAAAATTATTACTAAGTGACTGAATTTTAATAATCTTTTATCTTTTATTTCTAACAAGTGGCGGTTGTGATACACGTGTAACGGCACAATATTATTACAATAACTTTATTATATTATTATATGAAACAAAGACTTCAGACCGTGTAATTCCGTGAGAAAACTGTAGGCATAATAACTACTGAAAAGATTTTCCCGTAAATCTAATAAGTGCGATTACTGATTCGTGAGAAAGTTATTAGTAATATAAGTTATAAAATATAGAGTAATGCTTAGTGTTATGAGCCTTCTTAATAATAATACCTAAATGTTTTCAACATTGTTATCGGCAGGCGCCATAGTCCCCATAGATCCACTGGTTTCTAGTCCATGAACACCCCATCCCAATAGACCAAGTAGTTTTTTCTCACTAGCTTTGCCAAAGTTCCACACAGTCCTTGGGTGCATTTTATATCGTAAACAGGAATAATGACCGGATTGTGTCACCATAAATATTGAAAGATTAAAGCCGTCTAAAAAGGGCCTCTACGTGTTGGCTTCGGCCCCACGCACGGCATCCAAATGTCCGGTACTCTGTAGTCCCGAGATATGAAACAGGCGTACATAATAATAATAGGTTTATTTTATATCCTACTGTGACAAGGGGTGCATGTAAGACTAGTAACTGTCAAACAACTAGAGAGCCTTGTATGGAGAGAATGGCTGGCAGAGGTATAAAAACAAATACAGCACGTCAGTTACCCACAGCCTTATGCAGCTGAAGATGGCCTTTGGCAAGATTACTTTATTTTGACAATACTCAGAATTGTTAATTATCTAGATAAGACAAGCATTCCAAGGCACTACCTATTGATCAGTAAATTTTTTTACGCATAATTGCCCCATTCGTGGGGGGAGTCTCCTCCCAAACCAAGGAGAGATTTGACCTTAGACCTAGTCGGCTGTAATAGGAAAAAAATATCGTAACTGTTACGATACGTAGAATATCATCCATAACTAATAGCAAATGTATTTTATTATGAACATATTTTAGTTAGTGTGATATGTATTGGAGTAATGATATATCATAATGAACAAATATGCAATGATATTTATTGTTCTGTGTACTTCATGTGATGTACTTAGCGGTGTTATTAACTATGTAAGTATAATTTATTATTATCCTTCAATATATTTTTTCTATCAGTGACATCTCTAAAGGCAACAATATAATTACATTAAAAATAATGTAAGATATGAATTTCTAATAAGTACACAATTTGGGAATCGAACCCAGAACTGATATACATCAATAATAATAATTAATAATTTCACAAACTTTTCCTTATATGAGAAGTAAAAACTACCTTTGGTTTAAGCTGAAATAATCCTAATCCCTAATCCTAGTAAATTAATAAATAGCTGGAGATAAATCCATTAATATTTTGCTGTTCTTTTTCAGGGCCAGTATGATATGGTGCTGAAAGAAGCCAAAGTTTGTAAGGGACCCAAACGCAAGGATTGTGCCAATACTACGATTCTCGTCACTGGAAAGTCAAGTATATCATGTAATTTGACAGTGCCCGAAACCTTAAATTCTATCAAAGTAAGGCATAGGGACTTTAAAATACAAATGTCGTATTTATTATCACTACTATTTCAATCACTAAACTAATTTTAAACATAAATAGGTACTGACCATTAGATTGGACAATATAAATATTCAACATTAGTCAATACAGTATAGTATACAGTATTAATATAATTAATGATACAGTCGAAAAAAATGAGGAAAATACTTTCGTCAAAAACAAATATAATCGTACAATAATGACCATAGTTTATGAATTCGCAAAAGCCACTCATAACTACCTACAATACAAGCACACATATACGAGTACAAGCGCAAATGGTAATAGATGTCTCGTATCTATTTATTATGTTTACCACACGTTTAGTTACCAAATTTTACGCAATTGAACAATTATTATATTCAATTTTAACACTATTTCCACAAGTAAAACTTAAGATTCTAAACTTAGGTTCGAATACGTTGATGATTTATCAATTTTCTTCATCATTGTATATAGTAAATAGTTGATGAAAATGTAAAAAATATTTTTCAGGTCAAAATCCTCGGTTGGGTGGATAACAAGGAGGTTATAAAGATAAGTGTAGCTAGGATGTGCGACCACATATTCTTTGCTCCTCTGATGAAGGTGCTTGTTAAAATGACGGATGACTGCAATATAACAAAAGTGAGTAACAGCTATTTTCAAAATTCTTGAGTACCTTGTCCTGGCGCATAAAGAAGATATTGTTCTAACTCTCCAAAAACACAATATTTCTAGATGCTAGATTTAGTCCTAAGCATGCCACATTTGTGTTTCAGTATAGTCGATTGCTTAGCCAAGGCCCACTTTCAATCAAAGTTAATTTCAATTTCAATTAAGCTCATAGGTTAGTTAATAACGCTTGCCAAATATTTAAGTTCAAGGAGCCTTTGCTGGAATCATTGTTTACATCGATAGTTAGTGAAGGATATTAATATAAACAGGGTCCAATAACATTTATCGAGAAAATCTTCTAATAACCATATTTCTCTTCACCTATCAGAGAAAAGTACGTCTGAGTAATAATAATATTTTGTAGTCCAACAAAGCTACAATTAAAAAGGTGTTTTTATTTTCCAGGGCATTTATTCGTTTTCACTGAATTTGGAAGACATAATGAAGAACTACCACGGTGCCAGCTTCATGTTCGGTGATTGGACTTACAAAGCACTATTTTATAACGACGACTGCAATTTTACGTGTGGCATTTTCCAAATGGTTGTCAATGCTAAGAAAAAAATATAACACTTTTAAAAGTACTAGCACGTTTTCTAACAAATATAAGATTGAATGTTTTGTGAAAAATACTAGACCAATAAACGTTTTTATTTCTTTTTCGTTCTATTTATTTTGTAATTACCTTTAAAAGTGGAAATTTACATTTCACTACGATAAGCTTGCTTCGTTTGATGTATGATTTTATGTGTACAACATACGTACATAAAATCACGCCTTTTCCCGTCGGCAAAGACCAAAGAACGCCACGTGTTACGATCCTAACAAACTTCCCTTGCCTCATTCACATCCAAACATCTTGTCATACATGACCGCCGGCTACAAGTACTACGCACCTGACTTGAGGAGTAGTATGTCTTTAACCCTTTGACCGCCATGATCGGCTATACTCGACAATTCAGAAAGTGCTCACGACGCTCTCGTCGGCAAATTTCGACAAAAATATAGCTTCGTGAGCAGTTCCGATTCGTCGAGTATAGCCGACCGTGGCGGTCAATAGGTTAATAAGAGAAGCTAAACCTAGAATGTTAGATTTCATTTTTCGTTTAAAACTTTCACGTTACATGACAACAACAAATAGTTTGTGAACACAGCCAGTATAATCAGCGCTGTACATCAAAGAAACCGAAGTAAAATCTAAAATGCATGATTTGCTTTAATTGCCGTTTAAAATTAGAATAAAATAGATGAGTATCAATCCCCTAAGTGTCATGTAAATTAGTGCGTAGAAAATAGTAGCTATAAATAAACATTGTACTGTACTTTGTGCGTAAAAAGTAGATAAAAATAAAATGGTCATAATTACAGCGTTTACAACGCTTTACTTTGTATTATAGATATGTACAAATGTATAATCAAAATAATAATATTTAATAGGTGTCTCATAACCTACTATAATTCGGAAGGGTCGCCACACAGTCGCCATTTTATGACGACGGTTTCCTGTGAAAAATTGTTAAAAAGTCATGTGTAACAAATATAAAATTATATTTTTTATTACATTTTCTCTTGGGGTACTATCAGAAAAGCCGAAGAATTACGTGAGTATTTTTTTTTTCAAATTCAAATCCGACTTTAGAATTCAGGATAACGTTGTAATTGTATAAAATACTCTATTAATAAATAGTTCTCTGTAACAGTTACAGTCCTTCTTTAAAAAAATGAATAATATCTAGATATAAAACATCTACACCTTTTGCCTAGTATCAACTTGATCCGAAAGACAGACTTAAAAATATAACAATATTCAGTTCAGTGTCTATATTTAGAAATTATTTCATTCGTTAAAAGTAATTTGTCACAGGGCCAATTCGACCTAACAGTAACAAGAGTGGAACCTTGCAAAGGTCCTATGAAAAAGGACTGTGGGGTGTTTACGATGGAAATTCTTGGCAAGTCTACAATCAAGTACGATTTCGACATGACGGAGAACATGTCACCCACTAAAGTAAGATGATTAAAATACTGAATATATTAGGTCGGCGAAAAAGTCTTTTCGCATTAAAGTATGTATGGACTTGTAATAAAATACACGGTTCATTAGGTTTCGTTCAGTGAGCTCATGAGGTACCCAAATATTTTTGTGTAGAGAAAATATTTTATGTTCATACATACCTACTATAATGCGAAAAGACTTTTTCCCCGACCTTATAGAATATATTTAAAGGAATAATAATTGAAGTTTTGATTCAACTTTTAAGCTGTATATTAAAAATTTTAACCTTTAATTTAAAACGATTTAAGTATAAAAATAAGTTGAAGTAAGGAAACTATTTTAACTAAATTTAGGTGAGCTTAATTTTTGTATGACGAAACGAAACTTTCATTTGGTTTTCTCGCCACCACCATAATGAAACTAGGCTTCCGGTCGATCCTGCTGTTGTATTTCTTATTTTAGAATTAAGTATTTATTTTTCAATAATGAAAGCACGTGTGGTGATAGTAAAATATTTTTTCTTTCAGGGAAAAGTGATAACGATGTCAAATGGCAACGAAATGTTTCGTCTGCAAATAAATAAACCGTGTGAGAACTTATTCATGAGACCACTAATGCAAGGTCTGTTTAACATCACGAGTAACTGTATCATTAAAAAAGTATGTTTCTATTTTAAATTAATTAACTGCAAGTGAATTGTTTGTCGCCTTTTTCACGCCTGTGTCTAAATGAAAAGATCACAATCGACACTGCTAGTTCATCACAGAGCTCGTCAATCTAGCTTTCAACATCATTTAAATATCTTCGAAAAAAATATATACCTATCAGGTTGCTCAATACGATCCCGACTGTCCTCTTACACTACTTAGCTACAGCATTATATTTCGATTGTTTTTGTTTGCATCGCTCAAACAGTAGTACTATTCTGTACAGTCGGTACTTTCGATCGAGAGTTTGACATTCTACCGCGATTCTCTACCACTAGTTATCGAATTATTTCGTATAAAAATCTGATCAGCGCCTCTAGCGGGTGTCGCAGGAACAATTTTTGAAGTGCATTTTAAATGTCAAACTCTTAGGACTTGATAGTACCGACTGTACAGAATCGCGCTACAGTTTGCTCGATTACCATTTGCTACAAAGAGATTCATAGACAGATTTTAAAAAACCTAAGCTAAATTCTTGTCATGTTTCCAGGGTCACTATACATTTAATATAGATTTTGAAGATCAATTGAGGAGATATTATGGTGGAATGCACTTGTTCGGAGTGTGGATGTTTAAATCTCACTTTTATGGTAACCACTGCAATATGGCGTGTAGTACCATCGAAGTAAAAATTATTGGACAAAATGAATAAAGAAAAATATTTCCATTAATATTAATCAATCATACATAAATGGATTTACTATGCATTATGTTAAATAATATATGCTAAAATTATTGACAAATTATATCAAATCGAGCAGACAACTGATTTATTATTTTGCCGAATCCACCCTTATAAATAAATTAAAATCCAGGCACTAGCAGGTCCAAAGGTAGGTACTACTAAAAACCAAATAAAGAAAAGAAAAAAATGCCTTCACAATAAAACAACTTTCGTCTTCTTATAATACTTTATTGAACATACAAATGTTATTACTGACTAATGATCAGACGCAACAGTTGCCAAAAACAACCACCGGGCTCTTAGCTATTACTATAAAAGCTCTCCTGGAACATGTAGACCGAGTGACTGTGAGAGTGCATATGTGGTTGACGGCGTAAAGGTCTCCTGAGCAAATTCTACTTGGGGCCTGTGAAAAATAATACTTATAATAACATATTAAAAGAAACACTTATTTTTATTAAGGTTATACTACTGCATGCCAAAAACAACCAGGCTCAAAAAATCTAAATCTCTTTGAAACCACCCTTTTTTTATTGCAAAAGCAAATATTATGAACCAGAAGGATATCGACCCTCTCAATCTAGGTGTTTTTTGTTTATTAATCATACATGTATATGGTAAAGCAAAAAGAAATTTTATCTTCACCTGACTGCCAATTCTTTTTTGTTTTAATTATGGAAACTAATCTATAATAAAATTATACATACATGTTTGTCTGTCTGGGCGGAAACCGAACAACTGCAGGATTTTTTTCGCAGACAAAAGATAATTTGCTGCTACAATCGGAGTCATCCAGCTGGCCGGTATACGTGTCCAGGTAGCCGCAGTGACGTGGCGGCACCACACGCTTCGCACCCTGCCACCATGAGTTGTAAAGCTGCTCGACTGGCTGGCCTGAAAATAGTCAAGATTACTTATTACGTATTATGAAATAGGTATATGAATTAAAACTTATAATAGGAGCTTGGGGCTAAGTAACCACAGCCGCACGGATCGATCTCTGAGGTTAAACTACGCTTGCCGGGGTTGTCGTGTGGATAGGTGACCATATTCTACGTATCGAGTTCCTCTGTGTTTCGGAAGGCACGTTAAGTAGTGCATCCCAACTGTCTAAATGATTGTCGGATAAAACAGTGGTCAGAAGCTTGGAAGTCTGACAATCAGTCTTCACTAAGTATATCGTGTCATAACCCAGGCAAATACTTTGTTGAGGTCCGATAGGCAGTCGCTCCATGTAAAATACTGGCATACAGCTGCATACGGGGAGCCTGAAAGACGTCTCTAACATAGTTGGAAGAAAGGCTAGGCTGACCTGTCCTATCCCACAAAACCGCACAAGCGATTTTTCTGTGGGCTATGAAACTGATATAATTGGAGTTCACAAAAAATTCGTAGACTGAACGCCAGGACCTTATAAATTTTAAAAAGTGTCAACTTTCAAGCATCCCACCAACTCACCACCCCTAAATTTTCCAAATACTTGCAGTAATTCTTACCATGGATACTCATCCAATTGTTATCAAGTTCCAAGTCTCGTAGACCAACATACAGATCGTATTGCTTGTCAACTATTTTGGCGGTATGCAACTTAGCTTCCTCTTCGTCATTAATAATGGCCAAGTATGCGCCTTCACGCGCACAGATAATGTTTGCTTCATCCCAAGTCTTCAGCTCCATATGGTACTTATAACAGCTACCCGTCGTCTCATTTAACTTGTACTCTGAAAAAGAAACGATTTGTCTAATTTTATTGTAAAACTATACGTCGTTCCGTCCCGAAAACTTAATAAAACATCTCAGAAACCGTTTACTTCTGAAATCTCTCTTTGTAGGTAACTTCTAAGTAGTCAAGCATAGAACTTACTAAGTAAAATAAATGTTATAGACATTTCAAAATGGCTCAGATCTTTTATTGATGTAATAACGTATTAAATGCTTATAATTTCGGTATATGATTTAACTTTTTCATTACTTGCATGTTGTTTAAATAGTTTGTTTCTGGGATATAAAGAACTAAGAAATCTATTAATCAGATAATTGTAAACTGTATATCGGTAAACAGAGTCGTACACATACAATTAACAAACACACGTTATTTATTTTGGCCAGCACCATTTATCAGATTATAATTTATAGTTCTAGATAAACCCAAAAAGAGAGAAAAAAAGTTTTATGTAACAAGACAATGTTAGCTGCATAAATAATAATTCTATATTTACCGTCATCATAAGTGCCGCATTCATTCGGTTCTCTGTTCTCCTCGAGATGTTGCTTTCGTTTGTAACACATGTAAGCCAGTCGGTGAGAACACGGCTCAACGCGTATATTAGTGAGATTCATACTAAGACACCTTCCATGGAGAGACTCGAGTCTAGTTATCATAGCCGTCTCGGGCAAGTCTTCTAGTTTAATACCTGAAAACATTCAAAACATTATTGGCCCAACCCAAATGGACTGGTATATCATACCGGTTCTTTAATTTATTTTTTAGCGATCTTGTTGAATTTAATTTTTGGCCATAGTAAATTTGGATTGCCAGAGAAATATTTTTTTTTCAAGCGTTTCATATCGATCTTATTTGAGCAATAATTAATTCAAAGCCAATATAATACGCGACATTTTACTTGTAACAATGGTACCTATTTACTCTCCGGTATCATGAATCTAATGTTGCATAAATATGTAATACAAACCTTCTTGGGACACAAACTGTTCAGGCGCAAACTTGGAGTTCATCCCGATAAAGAAATACTGGGACTGATCCCTTTGATCAAGAATAATTGATTTCATCGCACTTAACATCGGCTTGTCAATCGGAGATGCCATTATTGCACCTGTGAACACAGACGTTTAGATATAGCGTCGTCAAAAATAGTGATTTCATATGAGGCGCCCATAGCCAGTTGCGCTCACCGGTCGATAAACGATCAGTGGGTGAAGCAACCGTTGGCGCGGTCATTCCATAGATGGGTGACCGCATAGTGGTATTTGTACTGGGCGTCCCCGTGCTTCGGAGGGCACGTAAAATGTCGGACACGGTTGTTGTCGATCAAGATAACAGTCGTTAAGCCACGTCAAAGGCCTTCGGGCGGCTTGAGCAACTTTGCACTAGGTTGACCACTAACCATACGATAAGAGAGAGAGAGTGATTTCATTAGCAATAATTAATATATTAGTACAAATACAGAGGCAACTATAATACCGGCTATTGCATGATTGAGCACAAATGTACTGCAGGCCACTAAGACAATATTTACATGTACCGCTAAATTACTTAAAAGTAATCATTTTCTAACAACTTAAAAACAAAAATTGGTTCTCAGTGTCACTCACGTCTATACGAAATATTACTATTCTAAAATAGTCGGATGCTGACCAATAAACGATGAACATGAACAATAAAAGAAACCTAGTCAGTCTCTTTACATTTAAGAGCTAACTTAATATCTTTAAAAATAGTAGCTAAAATTCGTTTAAACCTACTCGTATAGTGAAGAAGAACAATCTTGAATAGCACGCGCCACGGTATTTGGTTAAGCGTACAAAGAATATTGAAGCGCCTACTACATATTTTACTAAAGCAAACTCACACAAACTGTTTATTCAGGGTTTGCTAATACAATAAACAGGAGCTAATAGTATTTAAATCTATAAAAGACTTTGCTCGAAGTATGTTATGTCAAGTGCATTAAAAAACTTCGCATTGCGTTGCTTTCGTAGAAAAAGAACCACTAACAGAGTAACTGGGCATAAAATCTAGGTCCCATGGTTAATCGAACACAACTTTTGACTACAAACCAATATTTCACTTATTTTTTTTGTAATCAGTTCTAGCGTTCTCCAGTAACACCGGGAAAAATATTTAGGAAAATCGCATGCTATTAAAATGTCCTTTTTTCAAATTACTCTAAAATATTTTTTGCCACTTGTTAACAATGCTTACTTAAAAATAAGTTATATACAAAGTTCGTATTTCTTACCTGCAGAGTAACATCTCTCGGCTGCTTTATCCCAGGTAGTAACCAGCTTAAATGGTTTGATCCATCCTTTTATATTCTCGTGGTATACGAAGCCACTGTACACGACATCTACGACACACATTCATTCAACATAATTAATTGTAACATTTTTTTTATAACAGTGAGAATTCATTTATTTATGAGGTCCTGAACAATACTATACGCACTGATAAAACTCTATTTACATCTTGGTTTTGTATGCGATTAAATAAACTTGTCAGACTTTGCTTGGATATCTAGTCTATACATATAATATCATTTGGTTTTTTTGACTATTTTGATACTTTGTATAGCTAAATCATAGTTAGAAGAAAAAAGAACAGCGAACATTAGGGATTTAAAACCAACTGCCCGACTTATTTTTTCTATTGGCATCATAATTTTTCATTCATGTATTACCCCCTGAAATTGTATTTTTTGCTGATAGCACATGATCATTGATTCTGACAGTAAGTATTGAAATAAGTACAAAATATACTTTTTAACTGAGTACGTAACTGAATTTTGGACAAACAAACACTTCTATTACTAAAAAGATAAGTAGTTTTGCATGTCCTATTTACGAATAAGATAATGACATTAATCTAGGGCTTGAGTCATGGATAATTCTCTTAACGTCACTAGTCGGTCAGTGTAATTTACGAAACTATACTACTTGTAGAAGATCACATTACATCTGTCATACCCGTCGGTGTCGTTAGAGCTGTAGCAAAAACTAATTTTGAATGCAAGAGAATGATATACTAGATGATAGAATAGATAAGCTAGTGGTCCCGCGTGAAGTCGCGCGAGTCACTTAGGAAAAATTAAGTTGACTTTCAACCATCTGTTCTAATCCGCTGGGGAATTATTAATTTTGATCTATTTTGTAGTGTTTAGCCAGCGTTTGCAATGTAAGCGCAAAAAAATGTTCTTTACTACTGCGCATTAGAAACGTGAAAATAATCAGTAGTTCTTTAATATATTAAGCAATCTTTCTATTTAATAATCTTAGCATACATGTTTGTCCAGACATGGGAAGCGACTTTGTTTTATACTATGTAGTGATAAATTATATTATTGCATTAAAATTATTATCATCTATCTTCCAAAAGTTTATAACATTGAAATTAATGACGTATTACAAACAGCCACATATTTCTCTTCAACTTGCAATTACTACTATTAAAATGATTAAAATTTTGCGTATTTAGTATGATTAAGATAATATCAGCCTATTCAGTTGGGATAGTAACGTATACAATTAACTATATTTATCTATAAATAGCAAAAAAAATGCGATTAATAAAATCAAAGCATTATACATGTAGCAGCATTGTAAAGTGTCGTTTTTAAATTTCAATTATTTTGCACACCTGACATTTGTTTTTATTGTTTGTCTCTAGGGTCATTTAAATTCTATTCTAATGGATATTATTGTTATATGTTGAGTCGTCGGTTAAAAATAAAAGGTCGAAAAACTTTTTTTAAGACGCTTTCGTGATGGTTAAGTTGTGTTTATTTATTGCAATACTTGCTTCGGCCATTTTATGTACACATTCAACGAACAATTATGTAAGTATAAAATATTATCATCATTGAAATCTCAATTTTGGTCTGAAAATCTTAATTTAGTTGGAGTTGGACACAGAATTCGATGTTTTCACTATATGCTATTCTGCCTTCAACCTGCAATAATATTGAGTCTGCAAGTTTTTTATCGAAACTATAAAAAATAATGCACTTTATAATAATATTAACACTCAAGGCTTAACAATTTCCTCCGGGAAGCCCCGCAGTGATCCAGAAACTGGTGAAAAAATAAATAATCCCTAAACAGTAATAGTATTACAAGACTAATGATTGCTTAGGCCGTACTTAAAAAATACCAAATGTCTACCCATTTTTTTTATTTCAGGGTACCTTTAACCTAACACTAAAAAGGTTCGAATTCTGTAAAGGGCCAAAAGCCAAGGACTGTTGTCAAGGCAGCACTAAACTGGACAACGATACAAGTGTAGCAGTCGAAATGATCGTCACTGAAGACGTTATACCCACTAGAGTAAGATTTATTACTAAGAACATTTTATTATAATGTGCCATTTAACTTTGTATATAAACACATACATAATGTCCAGCCTGTTATACCCGAAGGTATAGACAGAGGTGGATGAAATACACCCAATACCGTTTTGCCGATAATAATGATAGCCCTATGTAATAGGGGCGATCCCATCGCCATTTACCGAACACGTTACCGGAGAATATTCTATTATAAATTACAAATCCCAATAGTACATTGCCCGACTGGGAATCAAACCTGAGAGCTTATGATAAGTAGCCGAATATACTTCCGATTGCACCGCAGAAGCCGTCACTTAGCCGTTAACTTTGTGTGTTGGAATATAGCAACGAGTTTTACTTCCGCGCAACGGCTTGAACTAAATTCAGATTGCCTCTGTAGTCTGAGCGGATATGTATGCGGCTGGGTATCATAAAATCTCGGGTTTATTTTAACGGGAATACCTTTGGCTTTTTCAACACTTTTTGGAATATTTTCAGTAGTAAAGAACTTTAATAACCTCATAATATATGGAACCAATAATAAAAAGAGCTAAAGCCGATAAAAATATTTTCATAAACTCTACCTTCACCTTCTGGCATAACAAGCGGGATTTCCAGCCAAAACAGGCAAATTAAAAATAATGTCAAATTATAAAGTTTATCTTACAACGTAAACAACAGTTCAATAAGTCGGATTAACATGATAACGCGACCAATTATTCATTGTGTGAACTGTCTAATACTTTATATAAAAATGTGATGGACATCACTTAAAACTTAAAACATAAAAAAAACATATTGTTTTATGTGTAACTTAAAATAAAATTAGTATGTTTGTACAACTCACACACGGTCATTTGATTCCAAACTAAGCAGAGCTTGTACTATGGTAACCAAATAAGTGATAAACATACTTATATACTTCTAAATACATACTTATATAGATAAATTGACAACCAGGCTCAGAACAAATACTCGTGCTCATCGCGCAAAGATTTGTCCTGGGTGGGATTCGAACAGTTATTTATATTGATAATGTTTCAGGGCAAAGTGGTAGCATCTTCAACTTCAAGCCCAGACACTATGCGTCTGCTGCTAAACAAACCTTGTGACAACCTGTTAATAAAACCAATGATGCAGGCTTTCTTTGGAGTGAACAGCAAATGTGTTATACCAAAGGTATTAAGTATATTAAGTCATTTACAAAGTTTTTATGTATAATACAATGTATATTGATGGTATAAGAAATCTGTTATCCCTGCGTAAGCCTATGGGACAATCTATTATATGATGGTTAGTTGTTTAAGTCGCCTGCAATATAAGGTATCCTAAAGTATCCCATAAGGTCTAAGTACTGCAAATAAAGTAACACTATATTAAAAAGGATTCTTGGAAAGCATCGGATAGAATTGAACTCTTTTTTTCGCTTGGTACCAAATATACAACAGGGTGTCCCAAAACTCAACGATAATCCGAGACAGGATGAAAGGCCAAGTCATACCGGTTCTAGATAAAAATTTAAAAAAAATCCATGTCACTTAGTTCAGCAATAATAGACATTTTTCAAAAAAGTTAAAATTCCACACCCTTGCTCGCATTTTCAAGTCCTGTGATCACCAATGTCACAATTTCGCTGTGTTTTTTTTAATTTCGTGATCTTCATGAAATATGCTATTAATCGTAAAACAAAGGAGATCATCCATTTTGGGCCTTTTTTCAAAGTGCCGGCCAACAAAAAAAAGTGGCATGTATCGATAGAGCTAGCCATTTGAAGCAATAGTTAGTATGGCACGAAACCGGTAGGATCGCTTTGAACCGAGTTATACAGGTTTGAAGATTCATAATATTCAAACATTAATTCATTTCTGAAAGTGCTGTAAAACAAAAAATAATGATTGATTTTGCTAGAATTAACTATCTAAAGCAAACGACCACTCTGAAGTTGATTTAAGGTCGTAAGCACACGTATCAACTCGGAAACGGGTCGTCACCGTATCAACTCGAGCTCATCAGTATTATTTGTATGCAATTCCCTACTGTAACACACTTATCGGAATCGTTATGTGATCGCCCCGGCTCACGACCATAGGAGTGGTTCGTATGCGCATTATGCATACACCAGCACCCAGGGTGGAGTGCAGGACTATGTGCAAATTCCGATAGAAGGGCGGGCATACCTTCTAAACCGCAACATGTGTCCTCATAACAAGGGCCCTCATCACAAATGGTGCCCGAAGCACAAAATATTGTTCCACATGCCGATGAGTCGGACATAACAACCCAACGGCAACACTCTAGGTGACCTCTTACCTAGACGATGGTTTGATAGTTGCACACAATCGAGGGTGCGGCCTCTTAGGTGCGAGTTTGATTCCCCCGGCGCCTCAATGCGTCGCAACTGGACTGGTCACTGGCGACTAGCGCAAGGTCAGCGCATCCTCCCTTAGCGAACCCAAGGGGCCGCACCCTCGATTGTGTGCAACTATCAAACCATCGTCTAGGTAAGAGGTCACCTAGAGTGTTGCCGTTGGGTTGTTATGTCCGACTCATCGGCATGTGGAACAATATTTTGTGCTTCGGGCACCATTTGTGATGAGGGCCCTTGTTATGAGGACACATGTTGCGGTTTAGAAGGTATGCCCGCCCTTCTATCGGAATTTGCACATAGTCCTGCACTCCACCCTGGGTGCTGGTGTATGCATAATGCGCATACGAACCACTCCTATGGTCGTGAGCCGGGGCGATCACATAACGATTCCGATAAGTGTGTTACAGTAGGGAATTGCATACAAATAATACTGATGAGCTCGAGTTGATACGGTGACGACCCGTTTCCGAGTTGATACGTGTGCTTACGACCTTAAATCAACTTCAGAGTGGTCGTTTGCTTGAGATAGTTAATTCTAGCAAAATCAATCATTATTTTATGTTTCACAGCACTTTCAGAAATTAATTAATGTTTGAATATTATGAATCTTCAAACCTGTATAACTCGGTTCAAAGCGATCCTACCGGTTTTGTGCCATACTAACTATTGCTTCAAATGGCTAGCTCTATCGATACATGCCACTTTGTTTTGTTGGCCGGCACTTTGAAAAAAGGCCCAAAAATGTATGGAGCGTGGATGATCTCCTTTATGCACAAAACATTGTTAATTTCATAAAAAAAGTTAAGTTTTAGTGAGTCATGATTCACAAAAATATCGTTAGTTAACTTTGACGCTTCGTATTGAAAAAAAAATGTACAACACTACCCTTGGCAAGTTATTTCAAAAGTTGGCGCATTTAATCAAGATTTCAAAATGGTGCAACACTTGCCACTTTTCTTTCCATTAAAAATGTTATTTTTATTTGAACGAAGAGTATCCTCGCAAATGGATCGGACGCAGTGATTCAATTTTATGACCTCCTCGTTCCCCCGATCAAAATCCAGTAGATATTTTTGACTGGGAATGCATAAAAGAAAAAGTCTATTCGAAATCATACAAAATCTATCAGAACTTCGCCAGAAAATTGACACAGCGTCAGAGGAAATAAATGCAAGGAATTTTGCTTGACTGGTGCAAAGGTCTTTTGTAAGGCGTTGTAGAGCCTGTATTCGAGACAGACGTGGAATTTTAACTTTTTTTAAGAATGTATATTATTGCTGAACTAAGTGACATGAAATTTTTTTTAAATTTTTTCTGGAACCGGTATGACTTGGCCTTTCATCCTGTCTCGGATTATCGTTGAGTTTTGGGACACCCTGTATAACTACCTTAAATTAAAAAACGCCTATAATGTTCGACTATTTCGTTTATATAACGTTGTATTTATACTTTCACAGGGTCATTACCAATTTCGCATGAACTTTCAAGATATGGTGCGTAAATATTACGGTGGCAAGCATTTCTACGGCGCCTGGAAATTCAAATCACTATTCTATAGTAACGACTGCAATTTTGTTTGTACACAGACTGAAATACACTTGGTCCCTGCTTAGATCTTTAATTAAAATAAAAGAACTTGGCTTTTTTCTTTTTTTATTAAATGTGCTGCATTTTTACCTGAATCTTATTTTTTTATTACTATATTATAATGATTATATAATACACGCTGCCCCGATAGACTTAGATCTGAAAATCAAGCAACTTTTCTAGCATAAGAAATGATTAGTTATTACTATTTTCTTGTTCTTGTCAGTGTTTCATTATTTATCTAGTAATATCCGAATTGGTCGAACAATTCCCAAGTTGCACTTTAAAAAAATTGCATTGAACAGTACCTACTAAACTGTTCCAGTTAAAATTTAAACAGCTACTCATGCCATAGAACATTATCATGCGTTCTACAATAATTATTTTCGTTACAATTTAGGCCTAATCTATGTATTATACTTTACATAATTATTACAAAACCATTTAAAATCGATCAACTGATCATTATTAGTAAGCTCATATGATTATTTCATGTGTAACAGGCCACAGACTACGTGCCGTACCAATTACAAAATAATCTATTGGCATTCATCAATTTGTTTAAATTTATTTAACATTTAACGAATCTGAAATTCGTAATTATGTTGAAACGTCTTACTATCTTGTGTTCGGTGATCGTGTCTATAATATCAACAGCGGAATACGTAAGTAACTGATAAGTGGTACAACGAATTCAAATTTCGGTCAAAATAATACATCAAAGTATTTTATTGTATCGTAAATATATTGTACTGGATAATGATATAATAATTATTTGCACCAATTTGACATTTTCAGGGCGAATTCGATTTAAAGTTAACAGGTCTTGAAATATGTAAAGGACCTAAGCGTAAAAACTGCACAACTAGTTCTGCGACAATCGAAGATAGCGTTTTTATAAAATACGATATACTAGTCTCAGAGAATATGTCATCGCTCAAAGTAAGTCAGTTTTTATGAATATAAAGGCACATTGTTATATTATAATAAGTAATTTGAAAGTCTAGTCATAATAGTTGTAAAGAAAGGTATAAAGGCGTTCAATTTTCCATGATGCCTAAAGATCTGCTTTTGTCTCGTAATTCAATGAATGATTTTTACAACTTTTACAAATGAATCGATAATGTATACTAAAATTGGAGTATATAATAGCATGGGGATGGAATGGAACGTTTATTGGAACATTTGTAGCAGTGATAGCCGAGTACTGACAAATGAAAATGTACCCCACGCAAGTAGCCAATAGTTTAAACTTCAGGAAACAACTATTCGAAGTAGTGTGTGCATTATAAATAATAATGAATCACTTGTTCTAACGTTAAACGAAAACATCGTGATGAAGCCTTGCATGCCTAAAGTTCTTACCACTGCTCTTGAAGGAATGTAAGTCACCAATCGGTAGACGGTGACTTACATTAAAGACGGCAAGACGTAATTTAATTTATGTTGTACTAGCTGACCCGCGCAACTTCGCTTGCGTCACATAAGAGAGAATGGGTCAGAATTTTCCCCGTTTTTTGTAACATTTTTTATTGCTACTCTGCTCCTATTGGCCGTAGCGTGATGATATATAGCCTATAGCCTTCCTCAATAAATGGGCGATCTAACACTGAAAGAACTTTTCAAATCGACCAGTATTTCCTGAGATTAGCGCATTCAATCAAACAAACAAACTCTTCAGTTTTATAATATTAGTATATATGAAATCAACTGATTTGAATAAATTATATTATTAAACATGATTATCAAAAATTATTATAATGGCAGGCCTAACTCTGGCTAACCAACTAACTCTGCTTATTATACTTTCAGGCCAAAATTGTGGGCAGGTTGAATGATAAAGAAATGGTCAGACTGCAAGTAAAGAATGTGTGCGATCATGTGTTTTATAAGCCATTGTTCACCGCGTTGTTCCACGACAAGGATGACAACTGCGGAATCCATAAAGTAAATATATTGCTTCACTCAAGTTATTACTTAGTATCACTTTTATTGTTTATTGCTTACTAGTGTCAATGTTGTTCAAGTCGCTCTTCTGACATAGCTTAACGATTTTATCGAATTGACAACAACTGGTACAAAATGTATGTGCCCTTCAAAGCACGGAAACGCTTAGGTTAAATACCACTAAGCGGCTAACCATCGATGGAATATCAGCGCCAAAGGTTCCGTAACAATCAGAACGTTTTTCCGATTGGTCAGCGCAATTACCTATGCGCGTCTAAAATAACGCTTAAAAGGTTCTAATGTTTTTATTTTGTATAGGTGTATCAATCCAGTTCAGAATAACCATTATTATAGACCCAAATAGGATTTCAAATGTAAACCTACATTGTCCATTTCCGACAAAAACACTGAAGTTTTGGAGTACTGAATAACTGTTATCATTACTTTTTCCGATTTAGTGTATGTCTGCCTCACACGTAGGTAAAGTCCAATAAAGCCTATTACTCTACAGGGACACTTCGTATTCAAAGTGGACTTACAGACAATGGCAAGGAAATTCTATGGCGGCAAGTTTTTCTACGGCAACTGGACTTACGACATGCTCTTCTGGAACGACAACTGTAATATGCACTGTGACCATTTGTACTTCATGATGTTGCCGAAAAAAAATAATGTACAATAAAACAGGTTTTCCTTATAAATCGTTATTAAGTATGTACTCTTTTACTTTTTTTAGGTTATCAAGTTTCTATTTTAGTTCAATATACCTAAATGTATTTACAAAGTTCTTGTGATGCAAATGTTTTGAAATTTGGATTTTCATTTCGTTCGGTTCCTAAAATAATATTATAGCAATCAAATGCATAATCAACTCACCTTCTACAGGCTATCTTGTTATCATGGCTCTTAGTGTTCGAATAGTAAAGTAAAGTTTATTGGAACTATAATAGATACTCAAGCTCTTATTGCAAACTTTTGTCATCCAAGGTATTGGTATAATATACGGCAGCAGGCATATTTTAATAGAATAAAGTTTTCCAGAACAGATTTCGACATAATTGATGAGCAACCGACCATATAAACGTAAACTTGTACGCTTGGAAAGCAACATACAAATCATGTCACAGTTAAACAACTAATCCGGACATTTTGTCATTCGTAAATACTTTTTACTCACTTAGGCGTTTCATAAAAACGCGCATTTGCATGTTTTACAGCGACATATATGGCTAAATATAGATAGCAAGGTATACATTTACGAATGAAATGTTATTTTAAATAAGGTCCCAATCATGTTCAGATATCTGATTTGTGTTATATTTTATTTAATCGTAGCAAATTCTGCGCCGGAGTATGTAAGTACTTATCTATTTCATCTATTGTAACACGTGTAGTGTAGGCTATAAACGTCACATACAGCCTAGGAATACTAAAATATGGCATTTCTAGAGCACACTTGTTATGGATATAAAGTAAAAAAGAACTCAGCATAAAGCTTATGGGTGCAATTCCAAAAAAAATAAACAAAGCAGAAGGCAAGTATTTTTTAAAAGAATTATATTTGTAACGTCTCGCCGAAAACATATTAGGATTTAGCGACAAAATGGAGATATTGAGGGTGGGTAATAAAAAACTTCAAGTACCTTAATACTTGAAGACGTGTCAAATACTAAGAGAATCTCAATATAGGTCAATTTATGTATCCAGCAATAATTTACCCGAGCTCCCTTGTGTACTTCTTCTTGTATACTATTTTAATTTTAGGGAGAAATGGATCTGAGGGTTACAAAACATGAGCTGTGCAAAGGACCAAAACGCAGGGATTGTACGAGGGGCACAGTTACTTTTGACAAAGAATCGCTTCTATATTTTGATGTTGAAGTGATAGAAGATATGCCAGTAATCAGAGTAAGTCTATTTTACAGTCGACTTATTCGTTTGTTGATCAGTGAACAAGAATTGGGTCAATTCCTGTAACTTTTGTCAGTGAAATTAACGTTTCGGGATTAAAACAACATCGTTTACGTAGAAAGAAGAGAAGATACATTTTAAACTTTATTAATTACAGCTATTGAAAGCCTTCTGGTTCTGGCTATAAGACCCAGCTTGAGCAGACATTTGTTTATTAATATATCTTATATTAAATATATCCTAAATACAATTGTTCACAGTTTGGAATTGTTTTTTACAGGGAAAACTAGTCGGGAAGCTGAATAGGAAAGAGATAATCAACATACATTTTAAGGACGTATGTGACCATATATTTTTCAAACCACTCTTTCAAGCATTGTTTAACGAAACAGAACGTTGCGGAGTATACAAAGTAATATTCTTATAGTTAATATTTAATATAATATAATTGTGATATCTTACATTTTAGTCTTGAAATATTTGATATATATTTAAAAACAGTTTAGGCATCCATGCATTCATTGTCAATGGCAAAAGATTGTAGAAATTTTTGCATTGGATATGGTCTTTTTATACTTCTAGAAAGTTCATAACTGGTAGTGTAAAATATATAAATTCCCAAAAAAAAACCTAAATTACAACGTTTAACATATTAACAAATCTCCCTCAGCTCCAGTATACCTCTTAATATAATAAATGCTTAAGTTTGTTAAACCATGCCAAGGCTACTGAACGAATATTGATGTGTATTATTTTTCAGGGTTTCTACAAGTTCATTGTGGATGTACCAACAATTTCTCGAAAGTTCTATGGTAACCAATACATGTATGGAAACTGGACATTCCTATCTACGTTTTACACTGATTTCTGCAACTCGCACTGTGATCGAGTCCAAGTTATAATATCACCAAAGAAACGTCATTGAACCAACGTATATAATTTTAAAAATAATAATAAATGTCTTATTGAAACTGGTGACATTAATAGACATTAATAAAGCGCTCTTTTTACATATGTTGAATGGAATAACAAAATATGTATATTGTAGTAGCAATTGAAATAAGCAGGATTGAACTCGTGATCCGTTAATGAGTGATTAGGTAAATGTGTGTATTTTTTTCTGGTACAATATACTACGAAGATCTATTGTAATCTTGTAATTCATTCTGATGCATGGAAGGACATACTTGATCATATTATAAATACTGTATATTTTCATCAACTAAGCTTGATTTAAAGTTGAATGTGTATTAAATGATACTAGAAAGATCTTACTGCGTACTTTTTTACTTATCCCGCATTTAGTAAATATAGTTTACCATAATTTATTTGACCTTCATTATTAGATAATAAGTACGTAGTAAACAGATCGATTAAAACCCTAATTCATTTAACCCACTCGACTGTAACGTTCGTATCAATATTTTGTAAGTAGGCATTTATTGTAATAACTAATATTGTAATTGTGTGTAGATCCTGATAAAATGTTGAACCAACGGACCATTAAAATGTTGTTTATTATGTTGCTGGTATATTCGGAGATTCAAGTTTTGACATAAAGACTAGACATAGGACCAAACTATAAAAACAAAATATACGGGTAGAAACAAAAATTATGCACAATACTTACCTTTACACCAAACCGAAGAAAGATCATACTGCAACGGCTAAATAAATATGTGCTAGAAGCTTGTCTTACTTTAAGCTTTAAAAGTAAAGAAAAACTTTTATTATTTTGAGCTACAAGTCCAAAAAATAACGTAGCGTGGTACCTACTTAATTTACTCAATAAACCTGGATTTCACTATCTACCTGCCACACATAAAATAAACTTTATAATAGCAATGTTTTTTGTCTGTACATTTAATCTATTTAATATTGTTGTAAGGTTGTAAGCATTAACGTAAATCAAATAATGCTCAAATTTTTACTTTGTATTCTACTTTATTTCATTGAAATCAATTCTCCGTTGGAATATGTAAGTATATTTTAACTAAGAGGGTACCCTTCAGTTTATAATAAATATCGTATTGTATTTTATCCATTTTTGTCCCACTGCTTGACAAGGGTCTCAGTCCACGCTCGCTAAGTGCGGATTGAGGATATCGAATTCCTTGAAGAACTTTATTAAAGATATTTCAGGCATACCAGGTTTCCTGACAATGTTTTCTTCCTCCGTTCAAATAAGGGATAATTATTACTAATACAAAGATAACTTCGGAAAGTCGAAGGGGTGTTACATGGGATTCAAACCACCGACTTCTTAAAAAGGAGACGCACAGATTATTGATATGTATTTACAAATACTTCCTAACCACGTTAGCACAAAGGTACTCAACTACGTGTCGCAAATCAGCCATAATAATGTAAAGTCCTCCGGAACAGATTAGGCTTATATTGAAGGCCGGGCGCTTGAGAGGTTATTAACGTTTAACCATTATATTTTAAAGGGATATATCGACGTGAAAGTGGAAAAGTTCGAAAGATGTAGGGGACCAAAGCGAAGAAACTGCACCAGAAGTACTGAAACTTTGGTAGACGACGGATTTATTAATTTTGATTTTTATGCACTCGAAGATATAAAATCGATGCAAGTAAGATGTTTTTTTATTATATTTTATATCTTGCATTTTATTATTACTTTAACTCCCCATAATTACATTAGGCCGGCTCGGGGCTACAGATAAAATGAAGTCCTCCGGGCTTCTGAGTACGGATGAGAGCTGGGTTTCTTGAAGACCTGTGTAAAAACTCCTTATAAAACATAATGATAATACATACATAGCTTTGAAATCTTTTTGGCGTGTTACCTGAATTTTGAACTCACTTTCGTAAGAGACGAAACTTCTACATCTCAGTTATTTGGGATAACTATTATTACACTGTTATTTTAATTAATCTACCTTTTTTATTTTCAGGCCAGAGTGGTGGGGACTCTGAATAAAAAAGCCATAGTCAGAATGCAAATAAAGAACGTATGTGATCATGTATTTTTAGGGCCTCTAATCCAAACGTTGATGAATGGGACACATTGTGGTGTACATAAAGTAATTAGTTATTATTTTCTTGTAATCTTATCGTATGTATATAACTAGCTGACTCGCGCAACTTCGCTTGCGTCACATAAGAGAGAATGGGTCAAAATGTTCCCCGCTTTTGTAACATTTTTTTACTGCTACTCTGCTCTCATTGGTCGTAATGATATAGCCTTCCTCGATAAATGGGCTATCTAACACTGAAAGTATTTTTCAAATCGGTCAAGTAGTTCCTGAGGTTAGCGGGTTCAAACAAACAAACATTTCAGCTTTATAATATTAGTATAGATTTTAGGCGAAACATAAAATGTGTAATAGTGTCAGTATTAGCCAGTAAATTTAAATAATATGATAAACTTAAATCCTTTTTTCCTTCCAGGGTCACTACGTATTTCACATGGATCTGCCATCTATAATAAAAAAGTTCTATGGCGGTAAATTTTTGTATGGCAATTGGTCGTTTCACAGTGTACTTTTCACTGACTACTGCAATGTCCATTGTAGCATTATCCTACACAACATATCACCGAGAATAAAACCTTAATTGTGTTGAAATGACTAATAAATGTGAAATTTAAAAGAAATAAATAAAAAAGGGTTCTCCAGCAATGCAACTAATTAAATAAAATCTTGACAATAATTATATGCCCGTTTTTTTCCCTTTTCTTTTACTAATCGCGTTTTATCTACACAAAATCTTCCTGCTATCTCGAAAAATATTTTTAGCTTTGCTATAGGAAATGTGGAATATGTAAAATAAGAATACGAAAGCTATAATGCTCCCAAACTAGCTAGAAACTAGTGCACCTTCCCAATAACTTATATTTAGTAAGCTACAGATTTCTAACAGTAACTCCTTTAATACCCCTCTCTTGATAAGAGTGGCTAAAAGATTATTATTATTATTCATTCTAGTTTGCTGTAGCAAACTAGAATGAATAATAATAATAATCTTTGACGTGTAAAGTTACCAATATTGGCCCTTTAAACGTCAGTGTTTTCAACAATCACCTTAAATTTTCAATATTTTGGTCAAATTCTGTCATAAATTAATCAAAATATTTGTTAATTTCTGGTATCCAGCTGCATCCGGTGAGACTGGAAGCCGACTCCAACATAGTTTGGAACAAAGGCTAAGCGAATATATATATATATATTCTGGAAAGTACACAAATATAAAATCATTAATTAAAGGAGTGCCAGCAAAAGGGAAGTTTCTCTTTCCTTGAGGAAAATGGTATGTCGCTTATATTGGCATTTTGTTTTCATATAAAAAATAAGCTCGAATAAGTTATAATAATCGATACAAATTAATAACCCAGGAAACGCTATCGATTCGCATCAGAGCGCTGAAATGTTGCTTTCAATGTCGCAGACATGTTCAAAAAACATTGAATAGATAAAATGCCTAGAAAATGAGTGATATCCAAAATTCTATATCAGCTTGATACAAAATCAAATATAAGAGTACTATTACGAAGTCACTATTCGCTAACTAATTAAATCTTTTAGAAAAGAAAAAAGTACGTGACTAATATTTTTACCATAACTTACAATATTATTTTGTTAACTAGGTACCTTTATGAAAATAAATCGATCTATAACTTTTGGTTTATTTTCTCTTATTCTTAGTCGTAAAATATACTACAAAGCTAAGGCAACTGTACGTAATTTAACTCAACTAACGAGTAGCATTCCAACATTCTTAACTACACATGCTATTATTTATTTATTTCTATATCCTTTTTAAAACCCCTCAAATCTCAGCGAAATATGGCTACGAAATGTAACATTCGCTACGACTGGTACAAGAAACATACTTAGATTCCTTTCTGGCCTTTCATATAGTAAAATTAATTCACCAGTTTTACCGTAAACGCTTAAAAGAAAGACGGTCAAATTAAGTATATTTAGTATATTTTTTTAAACGGATTTGATTTCCTTCAAAACATCAATTTTATAACTACACTGTGGCATTAAACAAACTTTTAACCCGATGGCTACCAACTATGTCATAAATATCATTTATCGTTCAAACTGTGATTCAACATGAAACGTTTATTATTTTTAACATGCGTCATTTGGATCGGTGGTCAATTGACCGTAGCAAATACTATATTGAAACAAGTAAGTTTAGTATTCAGCAAATTAAAATGATTATTAATATTACATTCTTAATTTTTTACTGACAAATAGTCACCTAATACAATGAGACATTCTATCTATCTATCTATTCGTCCCATTTCTACCCACTGTTGAGTACAAATCCTACTGTGTTTGTCTCATTTATTGCAGCCTAACAATAGTAGGAATGTACATATTATTATGTGTAACGGATTGAAAACAATAACTACTTTAGGCTCGATGCTCATTCATTTCAGCAACGAAAAGATCCTACAGCATGCCCTACATGCATGCACGCGCACACTGTTGGAGACTTTGCCATAGCATGCCTAAGGACTTCCCGATATCCCTAAGGGAATTTCAGGGAGCTTTCTTTACCTACCTTCATATGCTATATATTATGGAGAACAAATATATCAGTATCAAAATCTGTCTTAAGGCCATCTCAACAAAAAGCGGTCTCAATTTAATTACCTCAATATCGAAATGTATATTTCTAACAAATTATGTATATTTAAATTTTCAGGGAGAATTCGACTTCAGACTAACCAACCACGTAGTTTGCAAAGGGCCGAAACGTAACAATTGCTCCAGAAGTACATCATTTATAGAACAAGAAACATATCTGAATTTTGATTTAGTAGTTACACGAAATATAACAACGTTTAAAGTGAGATGCCATCCATCATTTTATGAGTAAACGTTTTCAAACTACCATTACCATTACCATTCATAAAAAAATATATAGCAACTTTATAGTCCAACATCTAGTCTTACGTGCAAGTCTCTCTACAATATTGCTGGCCTATATTTTAAATACCAATAGCTTTCCGAATATATATTATACAAAAATCTTAAATTTTATACATGGTGCTTCTCTATCGTTGTTATAAAACTTTATTATTCAGAAACGAGCGTCTATTTTTGTAACATAATAATATTGCAGCTGTTTAGATATACTTTAATTTTTTTTCAGGGTATTATAGCCGGTAAATTAAACGGCCAGGAGTTAGTCAGACAACAATATAAAAATGCATGCGACAAAATATTTCTCCGGCCTCTACTTATGACGATATTTAATCAAACAGAACGATGCGGCATATTCCAAGTAAATCCTTTTTAATATTAAAATCAGTAGCTCAAAAAAAAATTGTACAATACTAGCAATTTGTTAATGCAATAAAGATTTATTTCTACAAATTGCCAACAGGCAACTTTACGATCTATCGGGGTTTCAATTTCAAAACTAGTTCAAAAGCTACTGAGTCCGTGCCTTTTTCTTTTTAACGAGAGAGAGGTAAAGCCTGGGTTGTTAAATAGGTCTCAACGCCTTTAACGTTCAGAACATCTCAACAAAGCAAACAAACAGAACTGAAAGTAAATGCAATAAACTATTTCTTTTTCAGGGACACTACAATTTCCGCGTTGACGTCTCATCATTGGCACACAAACTTTACGGCGGCCAGTTTATATACGGCACCTGGACTTTCTACACATCGTTCTATTCTGACTTTTGTAATATACACTGTGACGAAGTCATTATCGTGACGTCACCAAAGAAGAGCAAATCGACTGGCTGAATCGAAATAAAATTTAAGAAAAAAAATGTTTTTTTGAATACCCCTAAAATGTTATCAACGATGACTCTTTAACTCTATTAAAAACAAAAATGTACGTTAATAATTGATGGTCACTATTTAGTACATCGCTGCTTTGACGTAGCGTGGCTTTCAAATAGTTGCCAACTGAAATACTCGATAGCGCTCTTATCTGCCTATTTCAAAATTTTAATGTCAGAGTTCTCAAAAAAAAAGAAGTTTCATCATTTTTATTGTCCTGAAATTGTAATATCAGGAATTCTAGAATCTTTGATTTTATAGTGTGTAACTTTAAAATACATTGGCAACGTAAAAACTCTCTTTGACATATCTCAAAAAATATGTAATTTATTTTTAAATACGATATTTATAAACCTTCATGGTTTCCCTCAAAACAATAATTTGAAGTCAATACACAATATAATAATTCAAAATCAACCAACCATAAAATTTCGAAATATGTTACTGTAAACATTATTAATGGGTACTTTCGTAAAAACTAAATAATAAACACGAATAATAACATTTCTTATAAAAAAAATACTTTGTCTTTAATCAATTAGACATATTTTACCGATACAAAATGATAATGTTAAATAATTACCAATAAATAAAACATGCTTGTATTGTGATATGTAAGGCCATTTTGTGTTGTTTAAATATGACTATATTATAAGTCATATTTCAACAACACGCGTAAAATGTCGCGTAATTTCTTTAAAATCCGTATTCAGTAGTACTGCAGCGACACCGGCAAAAAGTTTGTAATAGGAAAATTATTGATAAAATTAATCTACATGTACTTTGCATTGAATTCACTCAAACAAAAACTTATTTAAAAATGTTCAAGTACATAATTTTTATTTCAATTTATTTATCATTTGGAAATTCTATGCCAGATCATGTAAGTAAGTTAAATTATAGTTTATACATTACTGTCCCACTATTGGGCACGGTTCTCCTCCCGGAATGTGGGAGGGATTAGGCCTTGAGTGTGGACTCTATGCTGGGCAAGTGCGGGTTGGGGACATTGTATACTGTTCTAAAGATTTTACACACATAACTTCGAAAAGTAATAGGTCTGTTGTCTCGAGTACGAACCCTCGGCCATTTGCGGCTATCATTGCTCGGCAATAACAACAAGGTGCTTTTATTATCCCATGACGGTCCCACAGCAAATCGATAACATTTTAATTCTGACCTAATGCCAATATGGTTTCAATTTCAAAAATGCTTAATACACACAATACTATAAAAATAAGCTATGTACTTTTGCTTCTTACAGGGTGAATTTGACTTAAAAGTGACAAACCACGAAATTTGCAAGGGACCAAAACGTAACACCTGTACCAGGAGTACAGCTACATTAGAAGATAACGCTTTCCTCAATTACGATTTTGAAGTCTTACAAGATATGACCAACATCAGAGTGACGTATCCATTTGAAATATTTATTTAATAAATCAGTGCCTCTAGTAAAGAAGGGTCCGATTTTGTCAAAATTAGTTAAGAAATTAGAGTGCGCTTTTGCAATATTTTAAATTTAAGTTAATAAACCGCAATATATGTTTTCACCAAATTTTCGACAAAATCGGACTAAGGTATTCCCTTATTCACTAGAGGCACAGAAATAAAGATGTAATTTTTAAATACCTACTAATTCCCATCTTTCGTACATAAGGGTTTGACATGCTTGATATTACAAAAACAATTTAAAGATTTTCTTTTGAAATACCCTTTAGCCTTTAAAAGCGCTCATTCGTTTTTAATTTCAATATACGAAAAGGAATAGTCATTTTTAATGGCCCCGCTGAATTTGACAAACCAAGCCTTTTTTAAAATTAGGTTATAACATTCTCTATACTACCAAGTACTACAACACTAACTACTATAACATCTAAACCACCACTTTTCATATTTTTCAGGGCAAGATTGTCGGGCATTTAAACGGTAAAGAGTTAATAAGGATGAACGTGAGAAATATATGTGATCATGTGTTCCTCAGGCCGTTGATACAGCTACTTTTCAACGAAACAGACAAATGTGGATTTTTCAAAGTAATCATAGAAAATAGAGCACCGGACTACCTAGTTATACTTAATAATGGTTCACATTTATGTTATTCTTTATTATGTTATTAACAACACGAATTCTCCCCGTGAATTATGTAAGCAACATGAAAATAAATGTCCGGGATAGCCATCCACATTAGATTCGTGGAGCTGTCACAAAAACAAACATTCAGAACTTAAAACAGTTTAAATTCTTTATTTTCAGCTTTACTTAATATGGTGATTTTTTCTTTCTTTACTAGAGAAACATAATTTACTAAGCTTTGTATATTGTCAACAGGGTCAATACTATCTTCGAGTGGATGTGAAGAAGATATCAGAAAACTTCTACGGAGGAAACTTTATTTACGGCAATTGGACAGTCAGCTCTCTGTTTTGGGTTAACGACTGTAATGTTCACTGTAATCGCATTTATATGACCATGTCACCAAAGAACAATAAAAACTTGTAACTCATGAATATTAAAAAGCTTTTTTTTTGTATATATTTCCTGTTAAAATGAGAATTTACGCAAAAACCTATTATAACAGTCAGAAGCTAACCAGGCAACGATACAGCAATGCAAGCCACAAAATATTTCTACAGTTTTTACTTAGGACGATATTTAATCAAAAAGAACGATGTAGGACATTCCAAGCAAATCCTTTTTAAAATCGAAACTAAGTTGCTACACAGCAAGGAACTTATAAATTAGTATCTAACTAACAATATATTTATGTAGTAGAAACCCATTTCTACAAATTGCTAAAAGAGAAATTAAAATTTACTACACAAGGGGAATCACCAAGGTTATAAATTTTATAACAGGTTCAAAAGCTACTGGGTCCATGCCACGAGCCTCTTCCTTTATTATTGTCCCGAAATTTTAATCTCAGGAATTCAAAAATCGTCGATTACAAGTTTTACCTTAATGCATTGCTAACCTAAAATCTGCATATGTCATAATATCTCAACATGTCGCTCCTTCAATGCAAAAGGGCCACAACTCAAAAAAAAATGAAAATCGTTTTATTGCAAAAATGACACCTGAACCGCCTATATTTTATAGTAAAAAAAAAACCCCATCATTTTTGCTTATATTATGGCTGCACTGACTTACTGCCCTTTTTGCATTAGCTCACTTTGACAGGTAATGTCAGTGCAAAACAGCCACTTTGTGAGTTGCGCCCGGAGATTCAACGCAAATGCTCGTCAGTTGCGTGAAAAAGTGCCACAATCCAAAATACGTCTGTGTTGGGTGCAAAATTTCAAGTTAATGTGATTATATTTTACAATACAAAACTGCCATATTTTGGAAAACGTCCTTTTTGCATTCTAACTATAGTATTTGTTACCATATTTTGTAATACAAAAGTGCCATATTTCTGAAAACGACCGTTTTGCATTCAAACACTAGTATTTGTTATTATGTTTTGTAATATAACAGTAGCATATTTTGTAATACGTCCCTTTTGCATTAAATTATTGTGGAATAAATAATTATTTTTAGCATGCTAGAATGGGAAGGCCATAAATATGGCCGTTTGGCATGATATTAATTTTAGTTTTCGTAAAAAGTTTCGAAATAAAATTTAACATTTTGATGCAGGGGAAGGCAAGGGGGGACCCTTCCCTTTCAAATCGCCCTTTTAGCGGCAAGATCCGACTAGTCCTTTTCAAATGCGTCTAGGACATCCCGCCATCTCCGTTTAGGTCTCCCGCGTCTGCGATGACCATCCTCTGGCATCCAGTTGGTAGATACGCGGGCCTACCTTGTGGCCGGCCCAGTTCCATTTCAACCTGGCGGTCTTCTTCCCTAAATCGGCTATGCGAGTTTGGGAGCGCAGTATAGAATTTTGGACGTGATCTGTTCTTCTTACATCTGATATACTACGCTCCATTTCTCTCTGGTAAACCTTCGGTTTCTACTTTTGGTTTTCCGTAAGGGACCATGTTTGGGCACCGTAGGTTAGGACTGGTAGTATAAACATTTCGACGAGCTTCCGCTTTAGTGACAGTGGAAGGTACCTTTCATTAGCTCTTTCATGGACCAGGAGCTCTTCCAGGCACTTGTGGCACGTTTGTCCAACTCTTTGTCCCGTCGGTTGTTAAAAGAGGTTATCTGGCTCAAGTAAGTGTACTCGTCGACATAGTGTATGACGTGCCCGCCTAACTCGACCCTACGTTTTGTGTTGTTGGTCATAACCTGGATTTTTGTACGGTTCTTACTTAGTCCACTCTGAAGGCTTGCCGTGCTCAGATCTTTGAGCATTGATTCGAGATCCAATGCAAAGGAAAGAAGAGGACAATGGCGTCTGCAAAACGAAGGTTTGTTTACTGTTTGCCACTAACAACAATACCTTTTGATTGCCGCCAGGCTACTGAAAATTTTTTCGAGGGTGCTGGTAAGTAATTTGGGAGATAGCGGGTCTTCCTGTTTCACGCTTCTTTGGATTTAGAGAGATTGTTGTACTTATATTGCTTTGATGAGTTTGATGTATGTAGCTTCGATTCTACATAGTATCTTTAAGAAGGTCTTGGTTATGGAGTGATGATTCTATGGCGGAATGACTGATGCTGCCAAAAGCTTTGGAATAATCCACGAATGCTAAATATACAGGTACAGGTTTATTAAACTCATAAAACTTTTATATTATCTCATTTCTTTAATACTCCTGCTGCACTCAGTCTACCCGTCACGTTACCTATTGATTGATCATGATGATTGATGTTTAATTTTACTGAATAATGAAAGTTACGCACAAAGTTGATCTCTATTATATTACTTACTTAATAATAAGTAAAGATTTTTTAATTTAGATTGTTTAATACAATGTTTTCCTGGTGTCTATTCACTTATGGTTTTATATACTAATAAGATTTAACTTTTTGATACGGTTTTTTACCAAAAAATGTACAATAAACCATTTTTATTTGCAAAACTGTGTTTAATTTTTGACATATTTTTCATGATATTGGTTAAAATTTTGAATGCAAAATGGACTTATATGCTTTTTTTTCTTAATAGGTAACAGCTATTACAAAGTTTATATTGTAGATAGATAGAGCTAAAAAATACGCATCTAATGATATATTAACATCTTATATTTAATTAATAAATATATAAAATATTATAAAAAAACAGTTTCAAAAATTTGTTTTGGCTCTCCTGTAAAATTTATAGTTTTCGATTTGTGTCCCTTTTGTATTCAAGGAGCGATGTATAATGTATAGTTTATTTATAGTCGTTATTTTAAAATATTCATGGTTTTCCTCAAAACAATAATTAAAGTCAATAGACCATAAAAACTGAAGCTATGTTGCTGTAAAAATGAAAAAAAAGCGGTTTTAAAACAACCATAAAACCTAATTAGAATAAATTTCAGTTCCCAAAAATTACATTTACTTACTTCGTGTACTATCAATTGGTCATATTGTAACATAATCATTTTACTTATCTAGAATTGTTTCGAATAACGCGTTATTTATTCAAAATACGTATTCAGTTGTACTGCCGCGGCAAATAGCTTGTAATAGGCAAATTTATCTACTTACATGTACTTTATATTAAATTCAGTCTAACAAAAACGTATTTTTAAAATGTTCAAGCACATAATTTGTTTTTCAATTTATTTATCATTCGGAAGTTCAATGTTAGATTACGTGAGTAAGTTTAATAGTTTAAAAAAAGTTTTGTGATGCCCATGTTAGACACCTATTATCATTTTACCAGGGCGACTAACACCTGCTAAAACAATTAAAGTCTAATCTTGACTTAGGGTCTACCTAGTTTAAGTTATGAAAAGCCAAAATCGATGCACAAATAATGTTAAATACACACTCATTATTATAATTATTATTATGTTCTTTTTCTTCTTACAGGGTGAATTTGACATAAGGGTGACAAACCACAAAGTATGCAAGGGACCAAAACGTAACACCTGTACCAGGAGTTCAGTTACATTAGAAGATGAAAATTTCCTCAATTATGATTTTGAAATTTTGCAAGATATGACAAACATCAGAGTAACGTATTTCAAATATTCATTTTAGTTATAATCCTGTCATTTTTACATAGCGCACATACTTATTCTCAGCTTTCGTATACCTAAGGATTTGATGTACTTCTGTGTGTGTATCTGATATTACAGAAATATTGTACTTCCGAAATATGTGGCAGCCGCGATTTGAGTTGATTTCTGTTTAGCGCTCATTATACGTCTTTTATTTAAACAGAAATCAACTTGAATCAATTGTGAATTGTAATCACGCTAGCCGCACTGTTTCTGCTGTTTCATATGTATTACCTAAAGTCAAGTAACAGTCAGTCTCCTGTCTCATGTCTCTGTCATGGCGCGAACCGCAACCTTTCGACTTTTGACTTAACATTTTAGAAACTATTTACTTGCATTTTACTAAGAGAATATTGACAATTTATATTATTGACATCATTCAAAATAACCTATTTAATTATTATATTATATATCTATAATTTTTCGGTCTCTATTCATATTTTCCAGGCCAAAATAGTCGGGCATTTAAATGATAAAGAATTGCTAAGGATGAATGTGAAGAATATATGTGATCATGTGTTCTTCAAGCCGTTGATACAGCTATTTTTTAACGAAACCGACAGATGTGGACTTTTCAAAGTAATTATAAAACGTCATGTTACCAAGTAAAAATTTAAAAAAATCTTAAAATCACGAAAATGTAGTTGCACTGAATATTGATTCATATTTATGTATTTCCTTTATTACTACCACTAACTCTTTGTAAAAATCGCTCGCACTTGTGTTGACGTAAACGTCAACAAAAAAAAAATTTAGAATAGATAATAAATATAAAACAAATCTTTTAGAAGATATAAAGAAAGGTGTAAATTTATTGCAGCTTTTTTTTAATGTTGTACATTCCTTGATTAATTGAGTATTATTATTCGCTTAGCTTTTAATATAATATGTTCAACAGGGTCACTATAGTTTTCGGGTTGATGTGAAGACGATATCAGAAAACTTCTACGGAGGACAATTTATTTATGGCAATTGGACGGTCAGCTCTTTATTTTGGACTAACGACTGCAGTGTTCACTGTAATCGCGTTTATATGATTATGTCACCAAAAAAAGATAAAAGGTCATAAAAATGTCGTTGTTTTATTTATTTATCCCTCATTCAGAACCATTGACAATTAGCTGATTTAGATTCACATTAAAACGAGAATTACGGAAATATTTGATTGATACGAAAAACGCATTCGTATATGTTATTTAATTTAGTGAAAATGCCTACCTCTCTATGAAATTACATGTTTTAAATTGCGATAGCAAAGTAAAGCTAAGATAATAAGTAAAATATCTGTTTAATGCTAATCAATAATTGTGTGTAGTATATGAAAAGATTTTTTTAAATTCAGATGACCATATTCGATTCAGTTTTCAATTTAGTATACACTTATAATTTCACTTAAAATGAAACATCACTTACAGATAATGTTGTATTTGGTGTCAACCCCATTTTATTGATAAGACGTATATTCAACACAACTAGAATAAAATATGACGTCACGGAAATATTTAAAATTAATCTAGATTATTTTGGAAATGATTTCACAATGGTTTGTAAGTCTGAAATTCTATTTTTAGCTAAAATGCGTGATTATAATAATGTTTAACATTTTTAATAGATTGTAGGATAATATGAGTATACTATTTGTAAGCAACAGACCGAAAAAATACAAATAATTATAGGTTACTATTAAAAACAAACCTTTAGATACACGTTCATAACTAAACGTATTATAATGTTCAAATATCTCATTTGTATTTTGTTTTACTTGATTCTAACGAATTGTGTGATAGAATATGTGAGTATATTACTTTTATGATATGAAAGGAAATCTTATTGATGCCTAAATAAATACTAAATGCCGGGAACAGAATAAACAAAAGAAAGACAATTATGAATGTTTTAGAACATTAAAGCGTCTATGGTTATTTTTTTTATTTTGTTTAAGGCTAATTTAATTTCGGAATTCAATTTAAGTTCTATAAAATGTTTGATCTTCTTTTTTATTGAACTGCCTCACTAATAGACATTCTGTAAGTTCCGATTAGCTAAACAGGGGTTTGCATTTTCACTCATAAACAGGTTCAAAATTGATTGAAAGTGATAAAACACCGCATTCTCATTCTTTCTAAGCATATTCTGGTAGTATATTATACGAATTATTTTCATAATTTTCAGGGTGAATTCGACTTGGTGATAAGAGGATACGAGCATTGCAAAGGCCCTAAACGAAGAGATTGTGTAAACGGCACTATAACAGTACTTGATAGAAGTAGTGTGCGGTATGATTTCTTTGTAAATAGAGATTTACGATTGATCAAGGTAAATCTGACTGTTTTACATATAATACAATTTAAAGCAGACTTTTACATTTTTATGATGTTAAAAACAGTTACTTATCTTATAAATTTAAGTGACAATTGCAAATGTTGGCCATAAAATTAATAATAGAAAGAAATAACTAGGCAAATTAAAATGCATCTGATTTCGTTTTGAGATTTAACTTTGAATTGTAAAACACTCAAATACGAGTCTGATTAAAACATTCTTTACCCATCCATTTTTATTAATTAGGTACTTTATGTTTTGTTAAACGTTTAATAGAGAATGCATTGAATACTGCGAGACTATTCTTGTTTCAGGGCAAAATGGTTGGTAGTTTAAACGACTTGGAATTATTACGATTACAGCTAAAGGATATCTGCGAACACATATTTTTAAGGCCGTTAGTTCAATCTTTATTCGGATTGTCTGATCGCTGCGGTATGTTCAAGGTAAATTTTCTAACATTTACTCCTTCAGATTAAAAAAACACGTTTGATTCCGTATCTATTTAGAAGATAGAACGGAAAATTGTCAGTGGCTCTATTTTGGTCAATTAAATTAAACGTTGTCGTTTTTTTTATTATTTATAATATTAATTCAATTATGTAAATAAAAACTCATGCAAACACACGTGCAAATTTTTAATTTTGTTTCACTTAGAGACAAAATGTTACAGATTTACATAACAAGGCAGTAAATTTCGTGTCTCTGTTTATCGGATATTTTTGAAGAATTATCTGTATAATTATATATCACTACAGGCGGCCCGCGACATCGTCCGCGTTGAAACCCTTTCTGTGTAAATCCTGACCCCTAAGAACTCTGGGATAAAAGTATGCTATTATTCTGGGTCTTCAGCTACATACATACCAAATTTCATCGTAATCGGTTCAGTAGTTGCATGAAAGAGTAACAAACATCCATACATACATACATTGTCACCAAATTTCGCATTATAATATTAGTAGGATTATTCAAATATGAAAGATATTTTTTTTCCAGGGCCACTATACATTTACTGTAGACATACAAGCCATGGCTCGCAAGTTCTACGGAGGCAAGTTTATGTATGGAAACTGGACAACTAAGGTTTTATTCTTTACCGACTACTGTAATGTACACTGTGGTCACATTTACATATCACTGGTACCAAGAGCAACTGATATAAATTAAATAAATAATAAGAATTAGCGTTGTTTTTCTAACCACTAATAGGAACTGAATCAATATTACATTGTTCATTTTTTAATAACTAACTGACTTCAAATAAATGAGGAGGTTCTCAATTCGACTATATTTTTTTCTGTTTGTTACTTCATAACTGTTTACTGGGTGGACCAATTTTGATCTGGGTGGACAATTTTTGATTTTTCTTTTTTTATTTGAAAGGTAATGCTTCTTTTCAATTTAAAAATGAACACATTTGAAAATGTTAAGAGTGAGCTTATTATCCGGCATTTAATAGTTATTTGGAAGTACTGCAACTAGTATATTTAGAATGTTATATTGACTTAAAATCAACTATAAAATATTCGCAATAAATACATAGAGAAATATTTCACACGTCGTAGTGTTTCTCTTTATCATCGAGTATGTACCCAAAATTCTAGCAGCATTGCTATGTGAAAAGAAACTTGTTGGATTCAAACAACATTTTCTTTTTTAAGTAGCCTGTTTCTGTGCCCCACTGCTGAGAAAAGTTCTTTCCCTTGAATTTCCAGTCCTCTCGGACGCTCGCTGCCTCAGGCCATCCGTCTAGGATCCATCTCGCCCTCTTTGGTAATAATATTGGCAAAAAATGTGCAAGCCATGTGGTCCTTAAATAATATGCAAATAATTAATTTTGTCTAATATAGAAAAGATTTTTCATAGCATGGACGGAATATTCATATAAAGTATTTGTTTGCTCTCATGTATGTACGTATATACGCATGTTTTTGAAAGTTTGCTACTTAATACTTATGAGTATAAACATCAGATTATGATCAGCGAACCGTTATAATGACTACAATTACAAATAAACATGTAGTATTTAAATTATATTTAGCTTGTGTATTGTTATATAGTTTAATATTAGAAGCAAACATTGTTAAACGTTGAACAATGATTAAACGTCTCGTTTGGTTTTCATTTTATTTTGCTGTTGTCAATTCTGTTATGGAATTTGTAAGTACGTTTCTGAATGTATCTACTCGAATGTAAACGCTTTAAACTATCTATTACCAACATTAGAATTTACATGAAAACATATAGTTCTTTTAAAAACACAGTATAAGCATTGAAAAATATAGTTCAATCAGAATACGCCAGGGGCGCTGATCAGTTATTAGCACTAATGCTACCTGAAATTCCACATTTTTATTACAATTATGTGCATTTACTAATTGCCGCGAATTTATATCTATATATCTTGGCAGTATAGTAAGTTGTACACCACATTATAAGACTGGGAATACTGGCCCGTATCGCAATTACATCTAATACTAAATAAAATAACTATTATTTTAGGCCAAAACTAAAGCTGAACGACCACCGCCAGCTGAAATAAGTAAGTGCAGTATAGCTTGCATAGTTAAGCCGGATTTTTTATACATAGGCGTCGTGATGCAGTGGTCGCACATGTATTAACAAAAGGGCACAACTGTATAAGCTATAATAAATTGACTTATTTGCCGTATAGCTAACGTTCGGGCTCAACTATGCTAATTTATTTTAGGTGACAGTAGACGTTCGGCTTACGGTTGTATCTAAAAAATATTTCAACCCAATTTCACAATATACGGATAAGTGTCTTATAACTTATCGTCTAGTTAGATCTTGTATTAAAAGAACTAAAAATATCCTTCTGATAAGAAAATAAATCCTTGAGGCGTATAACATTATGCAATGTAACTGAAATTTTCCAGGGCGAATTCGATCTGTCCATTAAAGAATACATACAATGCAAAGGTCCGAAACGCAGAAACTGCATGGATGAAACCATTACGATCCTTGACAACACGACTGTACGATATAACTTTAATATAAAAGAAGAAATGCGAACTGTCAAAGTAAGTAGAAATCTATAATGTACTGGCACTTCTAATATCCACGTAGGTAATGAACTTATAAACTAGCTTCTGATTACATAAATACACAGGCTTTAATTACTTCTTAAACAAAGTTTAACCTGCTAAAAAACAGGAACAAGTATAATACTAAAAATATTAGTTTTACCTAAGTTTGAAAGATATGCGAAACGAAAATTTTCAAAACTAACCCCACAGAAGCAGTGTGCAAAAAAAAATAATATTATTCAAAATTATATCAGGCTTAAAAAATAATACAGAATATTCTCAGACAAATAACTTAGAACTCTATAAACAAAAAAGGACATAATTCTGTTAAAATTGTTGATTCCAGGCTAGAGTGAGTAGTATTTTGGAAGAACAGGAACTACTGCGGATACAAATGAAGGACTTGTGTGATCACGTGTTCCTGAAGCCACTACTTCAGAGTTTCTTCCGTTTAAATGATCGCTGTGGCATTGCCAAGGTAAAAAGGAAATTGATACATCTTATGTTCTTGAGATTAGCGCGTTTAAACAAACAAACAAACTCTACAGCTTTATAATATTAGTGTAGATATACAACACGTCACTACTGTTATACCCAAAGACATAGGCACGTTTTGCCATTAACAATGTTTGTCCCGTATAATAGAGGTACTGTTGAGTAATAGTCTAATATTTATTAATAAGAAAAGGCTAATATCGCTTCACCCAACCCGGGAACCCTGGGCCTAACGTCTAAAAAAATCTAATCATTTTAATTCTGAAAAAACGTTTTGGAGAGTTTTAAAGTGCCCCTTCGACAGTCAGCCAGCGTGATCATTTTTTAAAGCCATACCTCTCCAAGTCTCCTTGTTTCATGTTTATTTTTATAAAGCGTTACCATATTTTTTCACCATCAGGGTCGCTACGTATTTACAGTGGATTTTCAAGCAGTTTCACGAAAATTCTACGGCGGCAAGTTTATGTACGGCAACTGGACGACCAAAGTTTTGTTTTACTCCGACTACTGCAACATGCATTGTGCAAATATACATATCTTATTAACTCCTAAGAAGTCTGTATCACCATGAGAAAAATAAAAAGAATCCTTATTTATTTCGAAATGTGTGTTTGCTTGTCCTTTTTCAAGTCAAACCAACTGTACTGGTTTGGTAAAAATTTGACATGGTGATAGATTTTTTCTGCGTCAGCACATTATGCTACTAATTGTAACAAAAAATGCATCACGGGTGGAACTAACATAACATAAACTGTTTTTTAAGTAAACTTGGTTGCTATTTTGCTGTTTCATTTCACCTTAACTTTCTTCCTCTGTATTTATAAGTTCATAATGGTACTTAACCACAAAACCAGTGTCTGTTATTTTCTAAAAGCTAAATATTATTGAGATTTTATTTGACAACTTATTGTTTTGGGTGAATGTTAGTAAACAGTGTCTATCTTCTCTTGTCTTTTTAAATAGAAATCCAATGTACCATAATTATTGCCTCCTGGTTTTTGTAGAAAAATTATATCATATTATTTAATTAACCATTTTTTTAAAATATTAACATATTTTCAAACTGAAAAATGGGAAAAGGAGAAAATAATTGAATGACAAAGCAGATTTATCACCATCATTATACCTTGTATCAAATTATTTCCAATAGCATACGAAATCAATGACAATGGACAATTTCCTACAATTTGGTCGTCCAACGAACCGTTTCATTATTCTCCGTGATTAAATCGAAACTATATTTATCACAAAGGTATTTTAAGTACATTTTATAAGCACTTGGCTGGTATTTCTCACTTGGTTTAATAGTTTCTTAGTACATAATGATTGGAAAGTGCTTAGCGCTGATTACAGCGTTGTACACATTGCGTCTGATATGTATTGTTAATTCGGAAGCGCAAAAAAACTATGTAAGTATTACACAATAAATATTTTCGAATAGTTTCGACTGTCTATTTTAGCATACTTTGAGCAAGTGCTTTGATATATACTATAAACATAATTCTAGAAATACGAGATCTTAAATAATAAAAATAAAACTTCAATCAAACAGATACTCTAAAACGAAAATATTTTCCTTATTTGGATCTTAAATGGGTAATTGTGGGGAGTTGACCACGTGCCCTACTGCATAGGTGCATGCAATGGAGTTGCGAAAACTGATATTATTGCCAAGATATATTATTATATGATTCAAAGACGTCCAGGCAAGTTGAGGAAATGTTGGCGTGACGATTAAAATTTGGACACATATCTGAAGGGGTGACAGGAAATGGCTGAGGATAGAGACCGGTTGAGGAGTTTGGGGGAGACCTTTGCCCGATAATGGGACAGTATACGTTAAAAAAAGATTATAGCAGTAACTGAGTCCAAAAGCTTCACTAGAACAACTTTCTTTTAACCAAATAACGTATCTTTTTACAGGGCGCTTTCAATTTATCAATAACACAATTCGATGTATGCAAAGGACCGAAACAGAAAGATTGTGCACATGCCTCAGCTACTATAAGCAGCTATAATACATTAATGTATAAAATAACTGTGACCAGGAACATCATTCCTTCTAAGGTAAGTAGATTCATTAATATGTTTTTGTTAGAACTTCAAGTCAACACAAAACTGCTATTAACATCGCAACGGAAAAAAATATATCCACTACTGGCTCGTCGAATTGCAAGTATTTGAGAATTGGTTTCGATATTCAAGTACCGGTAACTATTTAAGTTGTACGTCCAAAGAGTACCTGTTGAGATTATCGTCTCCGCCACCTCTACACACGTTTATTTGATTTCAATTCTCACACGAAATAAACATTTGCGAGATCCAATTTTCAAATTAATGTTTCTTACAGTGAAAGACAAAAGAAACTAGCGTTTATCATTTTTTATGAGATACTTTGTTTTTCCTTGATTTGTTTTAGGGCAAAATAATAGCATCTTCGAATGGTAAGGAGTTTCTTAGATTGCAAGTGAAGAAAACGTGTGAACATTTGTTCCTGAAGCCACTACTAGGAGCATTGATGAATCTCACCGATAATTGCTTGGTTCAGAAGGTAAAAGGTTTAAAATAAGCTCCTATAACTATGCCTTTCATAATAATAACTCATCTTTTAAACAATAATAAAAGCATAATAGACACATTTAATTACTTTCGCACTGAACATAGTCTAGTCTGTTTGAGTGTACCGCTGCTGGGCAAAGAGTTTCTCCCTTTCCTTCCAAATCACCATATCGGCAACAATTTTCGACCAGTAGCGCGATTCTCTACCACTATCGACAATCGGTAACTGGATAGCTAATAAGAAATTTTGTATGACTATCGAATCAGCGCCTCAATCGGGCGGCGTAGGAATTATTTTTGCAGTGCATTTAAAATGTGAAATTCCCAACTGTCGCTAGTACCAACTGTAAAGAATCGCGCTACAGGTATCCGCGCTTTTATATAACTACGTATTTATTTATATTTTGATTTTATTTTGTCCAGCGCTACCTCTCCCAACCACTTTTTTTAAATGTTTTGTTCACAGGGACACTACGAATTCTCGATTGATATAGAAACGATTGCTAAGTCGTACTTCGGCGGAACATTCGTGTTTGGCAACTGGACATTTAAGTCTGTATTCTACGGAGACGACTGCAATTTATCTTGCTCTATCATTAAAGTTGAGATGGCTCCTCGAGAATATACCAGCAATGCACGGATTTAATTTATATTTGTTTCATTAATAATAAACTGATCTAAAAAGAAACGTTTCTTATTTAATTAAAGTGCTTCTTCTTCTTCTTATCGTATGGTTAGTGGTCAACCTAGTGTCAAAGATGTTCAAGCCGCCTGAAGGCCTTTGACGTGACTTAACGACTGTTATTTTAATTGTCAACAAGCACGGTTAATATTAAAGTGCTGTAAAATCTATTTTCTTCACAGCAATCTATCATTTATCACCATGACAAATTTTAGTTTAAAAGCTTCAACTGTTTTGGCGTAAAAAATAAGATACGTTCAAACTCACATTTATTTATAATATTGATATCAAAAATGTAAATTGCGACATATTTTTTAATTCATTTACTACCACTATATCTATCGGATAGTTTATCAGTAAGTAGTGATACCGGTGTCAAAAATTATTATTTAACATATTTATATTTTCTGAATACTCTTATCGGATTAATAGCTTGTACATTTTGACCGGCTTCCAATTGAATATTCAATTTTAAAAAACACTTAAACTTTCATTTAATATTTAAAATTTTAGAAATTAGCACACACGCAACGTGAATACTTTTTGTACCCGAAGGTGCAAGTAGGCATAAAACACAGTCACGTTTTACCATTTGAAATATAGGTCCGTTACAGGGGCTATTCTGACCTCATGATCATCATCAGTTGTATACCTACAGGACCTCGTAGACCCATTTTTTTTTAATATCATGATTTTGGAAAATTATATCATACTTCTTAATATAAAAATTACCCTTTACCGTCTCAATGTTTTACTACGTTTTACCTCTTTTTCTTCACTGTTCAGAATATAAAAAAATATTTATTGATCGGACTATAGGGATTAATTCAACCTGATATGGTTTCGAATACTTATTAATAATTATAAACTCTATTAAATGTTATAGGTATTATTACAATTGAATCGATACGCTTTGAATATACAATATTTAAGTATATATTTCTGATAAATTATCTCGATCGACCAACCGTTAAAATAAACGTTTTAATAACTTTAATTGAACTCAAAACTTCAAAACGTATTTTTAAAATATTTTGCTACACATTTTCCTCTACAGTTTCCACAATTCTGCAAGAATGATAAAAATATATTTGATTGTATTTTTATTTTTGCTTTTCTTTGCGTACAATAATGTTAATTTCACTAACGCTGAAAAGAAAGATTATGTGAGTATTCTTAATATTTTAGTAAATTTACGAAAAAAAAATTGTTTGATCGGGATATAAGATGTCATGTACACTAGACTACTTTATACTTATGTAATGTTCGTAAGATCCAAAGATTCTTGTCTCGCGTGTTATTTAGATTTGTGATATATGTGTCTGCACAACTGATCAATCTTAGCAAGAGAGGTGTTAAAAGACAGAAATAAACAATTCATTTATTTACACGTTCAATTTATCAGAAATTCGAACATTGTGTTTCAGGGTATATTCAATCTGACATTGAACAATTTCACTCTATGCAAGGGCCCAAAACAAAAGGAATGCGCAATTTCTGACGTCACAATAGTCGGACACAATTTATTGAGTTATCGCATTCAGGTTTTGAAAAATGTCGTTCCTAATCGAGTAAGTAACCCACTTTTTTTCATTATTATCGTAGATTGCATTAATATTCCCATAACTTTATTTTATGTTAGGTTAAATTACAAGGCAGTACTTTTCACGCTAGCTTCAGTGAATGAGAAAGAGATGGCACTATACATATCCTATAGCGCTATCCTGCTATTACGCTAGATCTTGGATCGTTGAGTACGGACACAATTCTGTGTCGATATTAATTCAGTAATATTAATGTGGGTTTAAAACAAAGGCATTTGTAACAAAGCAAAGGAGTTATCCTGAAAAATTATTTTATTTGTGCAGTCATGGGCACAAAAAGAATGTTACAAATTATTGTAAAGAAAATACAGAAATGACTGTAGTACTTACAAACTTTTTGTTTGGTGATAAACGGTTCCAGGATAAGAATATATTATAGTAAATATAGACAGAGATAATATATCTATCGTCTAGATCTTCCGTTGGTGTAGGTATGTCTAGGGTTATTGTACCTACATTGATAAGTAACACCCTTTTTCTTTAAACCACTGCTGCACTGTGGACATCTTATCAAGTTTTGTATGAAAACCTTATCAGCGTATTATGTTTTCATAGGTATAATTTAAATGTCAAAAGCTCACTACTTGTATTTTGTTGATTACATTGAGTGGTCTGTAGGGAATGGCGCTATGCGGCGCCAACAAATACGCAGTATTATTAACATAACAACATTTCGTAACCTTATGCAATATTTTGTGTATCGATTTTCTGTTTACAGGGAAAAGTTATATCTGAGAAAGGCGGCGTGGAAGTCCTCAGATTTCAAATGAAAAAGCCGTGTGACCATTTGTTCTTCAGTCCCCTCTTTCATTCTCTTCTGAATATCACAAAAGGTTGCGTCGTTCAAAAAGTACGTTTATCTATTCTTTGTACTTACTTTTGTAAATGCGATAGTTTTTGCGTCGTTCAGAAAGTACGTAAATTATATTCGTTCTACTTCGTTCTAAAGTTATGCGGTAGTTTGTTATAATTTGCAAAGGCGTACTGCTCTTTGAAGCAACAACTACTTACATACTGTTTTATCTGAGGGTGGATGTAGAGGCATATGAAATACTCTCAGGTCCCGCTATTAACAATGTATTACTATTATGTAGTCCCATATTATTATATTATGTAGAAGGCTTACTGCCTCTTACCGGGCGCGCTACTTTAAAATTCTTTTTATGAGCAAAGTCGCTAGCTGAAACAGCCTTACATCATTTGGAAGACCGTGACGTCAAAGGAAAAATACTGTTAGGGTTGTTACCACACCCCGCTATGAAGGTCATGGATTCCCATGCGGAACTCGTATATATTTGTGTACTCAGCAAATATTTGTTTCGGGTCTAAATATACTTTCGGTCCGTTACTTGTTAGGGTTAATGTTTGTACTGGTAAATACAAATTTATTGTGTTAATAAATTTTCTTAGATTGATGTTATTTTATAAACTGTTCTTCGGTTTAATTTTAGATCAAACGGTTCAATGTCCCACTGCTCAGCAAAGGCCTTGAAATGAAATTCCGTTGAAATTTAGTCGTTTTGCTATCTACTGTCGTAACGTTTTTGAAAATATCAAGGACTGCAATAAAAGGAAGTAAAATAAATAAAAAATTAATTAAATTAATAACAGTAGTTTCCTTAGATCCTTAGTCAAAAGGGGCCAATGATTGTATTAATATTACGCGTTACCTTAGTTACTAAGTTCCTTTATTGCCGCTTTAATTGTTTTTCAGGGCGACTATGTATTTAATGCTGACATTCAGAAGATCGCTCAAAGCTACTGGGCCGGCAGTTTCCTCTACGGCAATTGGACCTTCAAATCCGTCTTCTATAACGAGGAATGTAATCTTTATTGTTCCATCCTTTATGTGACAGTTTATAAAAATACTAATTGAATTTAATAGTATTAAATGAAGTAAATACATTTGTTATTGTTCTTATTTGTTTAGATTATATCACCCGGCGACTAATTATCTTTGAAATAATACAGAAAAGACACTACATACTAGACAACTGTAATATTAGGTATACCTAAATACTTATATCAAATTAGATCATTTAATGACATCGCAAATGCGAATAGAAAAAAATTAGGTCCAGATCCTAAAAAAGTTACCTATCAAAAATATATATTATTTGTCGGAGATACAATGCCATACGCCCACTTTCATTTAAAATATTTATGTGTTTTATATACAGATAGGAGCTTGTTTAATATTTTATTACCTTTTCTGATTGTATACTTACGGAAATAATGTTAAATTGGGTATTAATATATTTTCTGAGTTACCAATGCTAATAGTGTTAAAGTGTTTGCAAAAAAACGTCTTTTTGTCTCATAACATATCACAAAGAGGTGATACCTTATTTACATATAAATATTTAAAATAGGGCTTCAAATCAACATATATGTTTTACTAAACCTGTTATTATTTAAAACGAAAATCACTACATAACAAAGATAGATAATACACATTATTATAATTTAATCGGTCTTGTTATCTTTATATTATTCAAATCGAAAACAGAACACATGACATAATTCCGTTAATTATCTAAATCAACTATCCGAAAAAAAACAGTTTAATAACTTTGAACAAACAACCAAATAGCAAAACATATATTATTTAAAATACATAGTTTGGTCTATATTGTTACAAGAAGGTTTTGTTAAAAAATGCTGAAATATTTGATATTGTTTGCATTTCTTACTGTCGTTTTCGCCAATGAAAAAGAGTTTGTAAGTATGGTTATAACTAGTAATTATAAACATAAGACCTAGGACACCCTTTAGCTATAATTATATGCTGTTTATACTTACGAGCAAAAAACTATGGATTCCAAAGCAAATTTTAAATATAGTATTTTTTATAGAAATTGGAGCCTGATTTGTTTGTTTTAATAATATTATGAGGCTTAAAAATTAACCAAGTAAAACTTAGACATAAGTATTATATTAATTATAGAGATAACTTACTATTTATTATAAATAAAACCTCAAAACGTACTTTGTAAATTGTTGTAGGCCTATTTTCACAGAATTAAGACTGTTTTTACCGACGGTAAGTTTCGTAATAGCTACAGTTAAAGACAGCAACGGATTATAATTAATGGATTTTCCATATATTTATTTAAAACATTATTGTGCTTTTCTAGTGAACAATTAATTTATTTTAAACTTTAACTTAAACACTATTTACTATCTATATAAATTACAAAATTATAATTTTCCAGGGCATATTTAATTTAACTTTAAAGAGTTTTACTCCGTGCAAAGGCCCAAAACAAAAGGAATGCGCTTCGTCTGATGTTACCATAGTCGGACACAATTTATTGAATTACCGTTTACATGTTTTGAAAAATACTGCACCTAATAGGGTAAGTAAAAAACATAAATACATAATATCACGGCCTTTTCCCATACGGTAGGCAGAGATCAAAAAACGCCACTTCGTACGATCCTTACAAACTTCTATTGCCTTTTTCAAATTCATACATCTAAAATTGTTATACATGATAAAAAAAGCAAAATTCATGTAATAATGAAAAAAAACCGCTATATAATTTTACAGTTGATTTTTAATGGGATCCTAAATAAAAATATTTAAATATGTTAAAAATAAAGAGATCGTTTATTTAATTTTGAGTTAGTAAGTTATACATAATTGTCCTTTTTACCTATACAGGGAAAAGTAATATGCCAGAAAAGTGGCCTAGAAGTCCTAAGATTTCAAATGAAAAAGCCTTGTGACCATTTATTCTTCAGCCCACTCTTTCATTCCTTGATGAATATCACCAAAGGTTGCGTCGTCCAAAAAGTAAGTACCTAACATGTTTTTTATTCCTACTCAGATAAGAGTAACGGTGCGAGTTCATTGGTTAAGATTATCACTTTATCATTTTAGTAGCCAATTAGGTTTACTTGATTCTATCTCAAAAAAAATCATGTCATGTAAAGATAGGTATTTCAGTTTGACTATCTTTTGACCTATATGTGTCAAAATTATTATTTTGTACATTTTTTTTCTTTTAAAATGTCCGAAACTGCTGATAACTTTCTACGTGAAAGTTCTCGAAATCTGCTCAATAATGGTATAAATTCGATCACTTAATTTTTTTTTACGCATTACCTACTCACTGTTCTACCGTTGTCCTTCCCCACTGCTGGGCAAGAGTCTCTTGCCGTCTTGAGGGAGGGGTTAGACCTTGAGTCCATCACGCTTGCATCACTGCAAATATTATTTGCTAAAAACATCCTAACTACATGAAAGGATTATAAAGCTTATAAATCTCCTATAATACACACTTTTGTTCGCTTTCAGGGTGACTATGAATTCAATGCCGATGTTCAGAAAATCGCTCAAAGCTACTGGGCCGGTAGTTTCCTCTATGGTAACTGGACTTTCAAATCCATCTTCTATAACGATGAATGCAACTTCTATTGCTCTATCATGGAAGTCGTTATGTTTGCAAATACTGATTAAAATTGGTATTTAATAAAAACAACATATTATTATTAATTATTACTATTTATTTCTATATTGTTTAATTGTCTTCTCTCTGAAAAGTGTAAAAAAAGTAATCGATGAAAATATATAAAATAATAGTTATTTGAAAGGAGTACCTCCTTCTTTTTCAAGTCAGTAAAAAGCACTGTTCAAAATACTTAGTTACACATACACATTGGAGACCGATATCATCATATTTATACGCGAAACAGCAAACAACTAGCTATCTCGTCTGACACCTGTGTTACCAAACAACACTACATAATATTATTTGTGTCAGTTTATAGCAGACATTTTATTCGTAAATACTGAAATGATTAGCAACGCACAATAAACGAATATGCATCAAATCGGGAAGGGTTGTTGACAGGGTCAACGAAAAATGATTAAACTTGTACTCATAAAAGATCCATCTAAAATACTGAAGCTATGTCATTTTTTCGTAAATAATTTTGAAGTTGTAATTATTACAGACTGAAGTATTTTATTAGGCACTCATTTGATACCAACGAAAATGCAAAAATGTGACGTCACTACACCAAATTTCTATGCTAAAAAGTGTTTTTGTCGTTACATAAAAAGTACATAGCTGATTTGTGTGGTCGCCAAGTACCATATTGAACTTGTCACAGCAAATGTAATGACAAAACCTACATTATAGTATTGGATAAAAGTAAATATTGTTTGTGAATACAGGTATGAACTAAGTAACGACGAAATCCTCATATCTATGCGACGCACGACGCGTCCGCTTCATACTCCTCCCATATTATGGTACTCATAGGTATATTTCGTTGTGTCGTCGTGTTCGACAAGTACGACCATTATCTATACTTTATTGAATTACGCTAAAGTGGTTTTTGTTTGAACGCTCTAATCTCTGAAACTAATAGTCACTACTATTAGTTTCAAAGATGTTATTTCACATTTCCTGAAACAGAAGTATTGTATACAATAACAAAATTTTAACATAAGAGCTATTGAGCTATCAAACACACTTCACAACAATATACAAGAGTTTAGTAATTACTTCAAACTAAACACAGTTTGTTATTTCTATTAAGATGAAAAACCAATGACACATGTAATTAACAAGCGGCATTACTCATACTTTTTTCAGTTTTTCAAAAATATTTAATAAGAAACAGCTAAAAATAGTATAACTAGATAACAAAAAGCAGTAAAAACTTAGATAAAGCAATAAATTACTTAAACGACATTTGCTTTGGAGATTATTAGGCTAAGTCTAACAAAACCTTTTGGGAATCAGATCACAAATACTATTACAACTTATAACTAAAATGGTAAGTGGTTAGTCAAAGGGACAATCTTCTGTATTTTCGAAGCTAATGCAAAACATTCCTCGTGATCTGAAACAAAAATATATCAATTAATATAATTAATGACTTATTATTTGAAAGTAATCATTTCTCGATTGTTTGTAAGTCATTTCCTATTATAATTCGCCATGCGAATTCATATTTTATTTTTTGGTACTATGTATTACAGGACTTGAGGAGACTATATTCTGGACAATACCCAAAGAAATTAAATTAAATAATTACACAAACAAGAAATCTTACATGCCCTCTTAATCAGGGAATTGCCAACAGCACCGCTTTGCTCTTAGAAAAACTTATATTCACTCTTCTATCAAGACTTATATCAATTTTTTCAATAGGTTTGAGTTTTGTATATGTATGTATTCTTACATAATAAATTAAAACGCTTACCCATCAGGAACGTCATCGCCTAACACCACCGCTCGCCTCTGTGGATTAATGCCCCAATACCCTCGCTCCTTGGGACATGAAGTGTCACACGGAATTCCTACTAACCGTCTACTTCTCCGCACACTTGCGGCAAAGTAGCAGGAGCTCATGAAATGACTGCATCTGGCGATACCTGGGATCAAAGGAATATTATATTACTAATCTTTATTTAATAGCCCTATAACAATAAAACAAAATGATCTACATAGTTAATTTCTTAAATCTACTAAGTATAAAAGCACAAACAAACTTAGCATCCCTACTAACTGGATAAATCAAAACAACTAAGGACTAAAATCGATTCCAGAAACCTGTTATAGGATACCGACGTCGAGACGTTAAGATTCAAGACATTGTTAAAGATTTTTTGTCACATCCTTGCTCACGATTTTGCCGATGATCCACAAAGAGCAGTTGCACTAGCCATGACACATTACTGGTTGTAGTTTTACTTACTTTGTTCAGTTAACTCACTCAATAGCCAAACAAATAAAAAAATCATCGTATAAAATTACATCCAACTTACGCATAATATGCCCCTTACAGCCAGGTTGTTTCTGTCCTCCATTGAAGCAGAAGTCAGCGTGTCCGACGAGCCCGCTCTCTCCAAGGAAGCCAGCGTTTGTATGTAATACATGAACTACGTGAGCATCATCACGACCCAGCCTGAACTGCCGTGATCCGTAAGCGGACACCAAAGGCCGACCTGGATCTAAACCTGAAGACAATAAAAAAATTTATAATTAATATAAAGGTGTGTTTGTTTGTCACAATTTTACTCGAAAAAGCCTGTATACCGATCTGCGGGCTGATCAGGTATATCAGTTGACATCGTAAAATTCGTAAATGATCATCACTTTCTAAAAGTTGCCAACGATTTCGTGTCAAACTACAATTTCGTATCATCTAACTCTGGTTGCCTACCAAATTACGTCATCAAAACGATAGGCCTTAGTGGACATTTAGGAAGGTTCAAAATTATATAGGCCTTTCCATATAGACTGTCTTTTGAGTCTACAAAACCGTGAGCGTAGACTTGAATATTAAAAAAATTACGTCAATGTCATGTGAACTGAAGTATCTATACGGGAGTTGTTTAAATTGACTGTACAAAGGTCTATAGCCCGGAAGAACGGTAGACTGACACAGGTGGGGAGAAGTAAAGCCAAACTGTATTGTAAACATATAGTTATCCTAACCTTCATAAAACGGGGCAAACATTGAATAGATATTTTATTAGCAGGAAAACTCAAGGACAATGTATTGATTCAATTAGGGAATCAAACTGTAAGAGCAATGCAGTATAAATGGAGTTAGGTATAGGATAATACTGACTTCTGACTGCCGTTTATCGTCAATACCAATTTCCTAAATTACAAAATTACTCATTCTTTCTGTGCAACATTTTTACCGGCAATTGACCAGTGTCAGCTTTATTGAACAAACTTAATTAGAGTTTTAATTCATTAACACGCACAAAAATAAATTGCATTAAACCACTTAATGTAATTAACATAATAATATTATCATTCATAACACTTTGATTGACCTGTATTGAAAGAAAGTTCAATCATCAAATAGATAAGTAATTCGTACCTCATTTACCTTTGTAAATATTATCTAAACGACGTGTTATAACTGAACTATCTCAATAAGATATTAAACAAATAATATTTTACACAACAAACTCAGTAAAAAGTATTCTTTAATTATATTTTTATATAAAACTTTTTGTGGCATAATGCAGGAAACACACAAATGAATGCACACCGAAAGATGGGCTAACATTGCCACGAAGTGGACGCCACAAGATGGTCGGCGCCGAAGAGGAAGGCCTAAACGGAGATGGCGGGATGACCTGGATGCGTTCCTGCATGGATGGCCAGACGCAACAATCGACCGAGGGGACTGGAAACTCAGGGGAGAGGCCTTTGCTCAGCAGTGGGACATAGAAACAGGCTAAATAAAAAAAATAAAAAATGCAGGAAACTTATGATATTGCACAAAAAGACCATCATTTAGCAACATGAAAATATGATAAATAAACGAACGTAGGTATTAAAAGAGGCTATAAGAGGTAATAATATACTTCCAACTAATATCTGATAATAGTGATCTCCACTATAAATATCTTATTTAATAATTATAATTAAACTATCATTCAATGAATAAGGCCTAGTCAATATTCGGCACTGGTGGCCATATACCTAATTGAATGGATAAGAGTTATTATCAAGAAGATGTAATACGCAGATACTCTTAATTTCTTTCATAACCTGGTGCAATAGTGGTCCGACAGGATTGGCGGGAGGCCAGGCACGGAAGTCTATATACTAAACTTCTACTCCAGGCAATCACTTTGCCTGAGAATTTTGTGACAGATAAACTTTGGGACTATTTTTAGCCCAATTTGATTACGCGATCTGAGACCTCTGCGAGGTATTCGTGCTCTATACTCTGCGTAACATGAAATCAGTAATTTACTTATAAAATGGTATATGTAATCCAGTACTGTCCAACTGCAAGATACAAATCTTCTTTTTTTTTATTTAGACTCAGAGTCAAATATTACCTGTCTTATATGTGAACATGAATCGCCAAAGGTGTTGCTAAGCGCTAAACTTATTAGAACTTTAGAACGGCTGAACCTATGGCACTAAATATCTTTTTATTATATTCCTTGAATTGCGAGGATGGTTCTTACGTAGAGAAAAATTAAAAAAATACAAAATGGCGGTACGAAGTTCGTCGGGTCAGGTAGTAGCTTCATAAAGTTGTGTGTCAGTTCCAGTTGGCGATCGACAATAAATTAGTACATACATTTTAAATGACAAACAAACAATTTTAATTTTCCTCTTGATATATGGAAATGAAACGCTAATGATACCTATTTACTTCAATCACTAATTATATTATGATTATCACACCTTGTTTGTTAGTAAACTTATCTATATTATCTTGAAAACATGTACCTATAGATATGATTGATATTGTTCTATCAATGTTATGCATTATTATGTAAATTTCTATTAGCAAATACATGTTACCTAAAAAGTTAGATTTGTTTACTAAACATATACCTATTATACATTGTTTCTACATATTTCACCAAACATATACCTATACACCTAATTGACATTTGAAGGTAGTTAAAATGAAGGTACTAAGTAATCCAAAGGGCTTCGTTCACGCATTGTAAAGTACAGTCGGTTGTTATTTTTCGTAGTAAGTTAGTTCAGTAAAAATGTATGCCGTCGGCAATAAATAAACTCTTGTCTCGGAAAATAAACTATATATTTAATCGTTTTGTTAACTACTTACTAAAATATAGAAAAAATATCGTCTGTTTAACTAATATCTAGTTTATCTTAGATTTTTTCCAATTTTCTACTATCTTTCTTGTTCCTCACAGTGCCCTAATGATCTTATAAATTAAAATTTGATATTAAACATAAAATAAATTATTGAGTAGGTTCCATAAATGTACTGTTTATCTGGAACCCTTACAAGATCTGTAAGTTCTGATTAGGACCAAGCAGTTTGGAAAATTTCATACAATATTTTATCTTGATAACAAAATCGTATCTCTTACTGATAACGATTATCAATGCAAATAATACAACTTTTTGCGGTTGGAGCACTCGAAATAAAGACGCGAATTTGATGTTTATGGCCAAACACCTTAACCCACTACACTGAATTAGATACAAAAAAATTTGAATATTTCTACGCCGTAGCTAATAAGAATAACCAAAGGAACCATGTATTACATAATATTTGTAACAGCAAACCGTGCACGAATTCTATATAATATGTATAGTTTATCCTCACACACCCATAGTAATGTATTAATTGACCTCGGTTTTGCACACGCACACATAAAAATAGGTACCACACACTAGCACAACGGGCGAACCATACAAAACAAATTTAATTTTTCGGGATTGCACAACATGACATAACATTGTGCAAGTACTAACTAGATACAATGACTTGTATAAATATACAATATGTACCGTATCCCGTATGGGAGACGAGGTACCTACAATATTTTATTAGTTTGAAAGAAATCTGAAGAATTTTTTGACCCTTGCACCGCCAAAGTATGAAATACGCTACTTTTCGATGACGTCATATCTACGACCCAAAATATTGGAAGTGGGCACCCAAATGTACAGTCAGCAACACTGCCGTTCAAGGGTTAACGCACATCTCGTGTTTCTGTATTTCACGTTGACTGGTTAACCTTGACTCGCCTATTCAAATAACTCTTTAGACATGTCTATTGATATAACGACGAACATCGCTATAACGACAACGACCGTTCACTACCACTGTTTTGACAATTCGGTGCAAGCTATTCTATTACTAGTATTCTAATAGAGAGATATTAGATATTAGACTAATATTCTATTCGTTATAAAAGACGCTTAATTAATACGAAAATTTATAAATAAACGCTGAATTAAGCTACTGTTACTGAAATAATGGTCTCATTCAAGCCGAATGCATCCGTTATCTTAATGCCTTTCATTTCACTGTATAGTTTATTATTTATTGTCAGTGGTTTGATAAGAAAACCTTATGTTTTTAATAAGGGGTGATAAGAGGATGCTTCAGCAATTTTTTTATATCTATATTTTTAATAATGTGAAATACTGTGTAATATAAGTTTGAGATATGATGTCTATATGCGTTAAAGGGGTGATCAGATTTTCGGATAACAAGATATTTTTTAACTAAAGTGATAATTCTTTATCGCGCTTTTGTGTTGTTATTTTTAACTTGTTAACAAATATGTTGTAATAGTATTATTATTGGAATAGGAAGCTTTTTCTGTCTATTGGAAAATTGCACTAGACAATTTAGTGATGATCTTTATTTTTAGGGATCAATCGTCTCCCGTAACGTGTTGACAGACATGCGATATAAATAGAAACAACATGCTTAGAAAAAGTAACTGCATAATAGCTATTTATGATCAGGAAATTTTCTGAATCACAAAGTTTACGTCTATTGAATAAAATATATAAATTATGGAATTATGGAGTACTGAATCATTAAAAAGTTATTTTTAATTTTACAATTAAAACATAAAACTGGTGTTGTTATGCTTGAAAGACACGTTTTTTGAAATAAAATATTTGCAGAAAATTACAAGTAAAAGTAACTATTTTATAAAACCTCAAACACATTATACTTTTATAGATTATTACATACCTCATATACATTATTCCACAAACCATGAAAAATAACTCACTGAATATATACTGCTATATTTCTTATTGAAAACATTTTCAGTAAGAAAAATAAAGCACATGTACTTTATAATTTCCATCACTGTACAGTTTAACAGTCACCCCATTAGATCCTTAAAAATACATTAAAGAAAACCGAATAAAAAAACAAATAATTTTCTCATTTTATAACCCTACAAACACGATTTCACAACATACCTATCCACGAAAAATTTCTTTACAGCTGAACAAATGAACAGAAAAAAAATATACGGAACTTTGTTAACGCAAATCGTCGTTGCCGGCGTTATCTACTAGAGATGTTGTGACGTATCGTTCCACTCGCCCTGTATATAACGTCTAGGCTCCGAGCCAGGAGTATTCACTTGTGAAAGAACATCACAGGCGACACACGTACGACCAAGCTTCACAATGGTTAAAGTAGACATCAAATACACCAAGGTATGTGTATTTCTATTACTATCTGTTAAATAGTAAATATTTATTTAATTGCAACTCTAATTCGGTAATTGTGATTTATTTGTGGTGAGAATAGAAAAATATCGAAGTGAAAGATTAAAATTTTCGATATTCAGTTAATTAAATTATTTGGAATATCGCGAAATGTAAATATTTGGTGAAATAGTTTCATAAAAAAAATCATTTGTTTTAATTTTTTTTTTTTCAGTTTCATTACTAAATAATAATTTCAATATACTTATTAAAGAATATTTTTTAAAATTTAACTAAAAATCTAAATACAATTAAATAATCCAATAAACGTTTCTTATTTAGTAAACTTTGATATATTCCCATGTTTCTCGATTCAGACGCACCGCAGCGTGTAAACATAGCAACGAACGGTTTAATCATAATTTTACTGAAATCTAAATTTACAAAACATACTATGAAAATTATAACATTTTCTTTATAACATTTCTAATTGAGCAACTTCCGCGTTATTCAATTTCGTGTTTAAAACAAATTTAGGAGACATAGAACTTGTATCATAAAACTTATTTTTTGTGTATCACAAACAAAATTATAATTATTTTGTTTTTACGAGAAACACAATAATTTATTGTAAATCCAAAGAATTTACATATTTGTTCAAAATACGTTACCAAAACATTAAAAGCCGGTTTTTCAAAACTTGATCGTGTTCAAACTAAAAATAATCTATTGTCAATTCTTTTACTAAGTAACCATAAAATAAAATTCATACAGTCCATGTTTCAGTCATAAACATTTCAGTTTAAATGCATCCCACGGCAGTTAAATAAAACGGCTAGCAACTCGCAAGTAATTTCTAACTTCCGTACATGCTACTTGTGGTTAATATTGCAACAGTATGTGCCGCCCAATGGCTCCGATAACCACAATAGGTGATTCTCGGTTCAACACGCACTATTATATTGATTTTCATTCGTTGTATTGACCATTGTATTGAGGGAATGTCGATATTGCGAGTAGTAAATGGTCCATGGTAAATACAGGAAAATGTTATCTTAAACAATATTGGAAACTCGTTATGTCGTATTTTGTTACATTTATATTTTTGATTTGTATTATGTCCGAACTGCCTCTAAACCAGTAATTTCAAAGTACTGTTTCTTACAAATACATAAATAAGTAATTATGTTAATGCCTTTACTTTGCGTTCTTACGCGAAAAAAATGTTGTCTAACAATGAGCCATTTTAAAAACCAACAGTTTGGTTTAACATAGATACAATACAGACGAAATAGTACATAAACATAACGTTAGGAAATAAAAACGTTTATTTACTCGTGCCTGTGTTTGTAACGGCGCAGTGCCAAACAGGTACAAAATAGGATCGGAAAGGAACGAGTAAAAAACTCAAGGCCAGACCGCTAGACAGCCAAAACTGAATCTGGAATGCTATTGTTTTTGGAAAATGTTTTTTACATAAATGTTTAACCAAACTAGATGGAATTTCGGCCTACTTCTAATATTTATGAATGAACACAGAAACGTTTGAATCTTTTTAATGCTTTCAAACATTATGTTCAAGTTTCTAATTTGTATTTTTTCCTTTGTCTAGTTGTTCATCAACAATGAGTGGGTGGACTCAGTCAGCAAGAAGACCTTCCCCACCATCAACCCCCAGGATGAGACCGTCATCGTCCAGGTGGCTGAAGGCGACAAGGTAAGCATACAGGGACTTATGGCTAAAAGTTTTACAAGATTGACTGATTAAGTAAAGTTTCTAACATATTTTATACAATATTTTAAGTAGTTTAGTTTTTTCTTTTAAAGCTTACTAATATGACAATAATTGTTGTTCACAGGCTGACATTGACTTGGCTGTAGCCGCCGCCAAGAAGGCTTTCTACCGTTACTCTGAGTGGCGCAAGCTAGATGCTTCTCAGAGAGGTCACCTTCTTTACAAGTTGGCTGATCTTCTTGACAGAGATGCCGACTACCTCGGAGAACTCGAGACCCTTGACTGCGGCAAACCCGTGAAGCAAGCTATTGCAGAGGTTCACTGGTCTGCCAATGTTGTCAGGTACTTCGCTGGCAAGGCTGACAAAATTCTCGGCAACACCATTCCCGCAGGTAATTATTTGTTCCTTTCGAAGAAAAAAAACAAAAACATACTGAAACAGTAGAAATTTACGAGACTGAACAGTCCATAGTTATCGCTGTATCCTTATCCAACCTCAGTAATGACAATTCACATTTGGCCCATATCATCAAACCGTCTAGTCGCTGTCCAAAACATACATATTTCTATTTTTATCATTGTATCAGTCACACATACCTACTTTGTAAATTATCTGTTACTCTATATCTGGTAGCTTCATTATCCCCTAGCTACGAAGATAACATAAATTGAAATATTTATCAGTCACGGTTTGTTTATGTCAATTGTTGCACAAGTTTACATAATAGATTATACTATCTTCTTACAATGATTCGCAATTTTTAATGCGTATGCGAATTAAATAAAGATCAATCAAGCTCGAGCTGGGATTCGATTGAAGAACTGCAAGAGTTCTTAAGCATGAAATAGTCTTTACAACACATAACACATTAATAGTTAATTGACTGGTTAATAAACTCTATATTATTGTATTTTTTCAGACGGTGAAGTCCTGTCTTTCACCCTTAAGGAGCCCGTAGGAGTGTGCGGTGGAATCCTGCCATGGAACTACCCCATCCCTATGTTTGTTTACAAGGTTGCCCCTGCTTTGGCTGCTGGTACGTATATTTTTTACTTCAATAATAATATGTTACAACATAGGCTTCATATTGACAAAATAAATCTAATTCAAGAAGAAAGTCGAATAAAAATAAATAGAAAATATTCTTTCAAGGCTTTGAACTTAACCTTCAGTATGTGCTGAAGCAATAAAGACTCGTATTATCGCACGATAGTAATAAACAGTTTGTACTCTGTGTGGTCTCGGCTGCCTGCATTACGAGAACTTCCTGTCGATAAGATACTTATTGTACATAACGAAAGTGTACAATGCGAAGTATGCATTAATTGCACATTTCATCAGTATCAATACTAACATTTGTAACAATTTGTAGATTTAAGGTTACAATGGTTATTTTCGTCAAAAAAAGAAGTCGCTTTAAGATTATTTCGCTCCATATACTAAAGTAAAAGTTTATTTCAATACACTAATTAAAACAGGAGTTGCCGCTTCACATGATATAATTTTATCATTTTCTGATTTTAGGTTGTACCGTCGTCATCAAGCCTGCAGAACAGACTCCCCTCACGGCTCTGGCCGTCACTGCCCTCATTAAGGAGGTCGGCATCCCCGCTGGTGTTGTCAACGTAGTCCCTGGCTACGGACCCACCGCCGGAGCTGCTCTCAGCTACCACCCTGATGTAGACAAGATCGCCTTCACTGGTTCCACCGAGGTAAGATTCCCTTAAATATGATTAAACTACTCTCATGAAACCTCAATAATTCCCTTTGGTACTAAAAAAAAGTTGGCGCTACACGATGGAAGGTTCAATTTTGTGAGGGGAATTTCTAGTCTTATTACTAGTCCTGAACCAAATTACTCCAAAAGACCAAATCTATAACAGAAACAACTTTTACTAACGTAAATATGTCACAGTCACAACGAGTCAAATTTATACCACGCATTAATAAAGTGAGCACACTTACATATTTATATATTCTCTTCAAAAAGCGACATAAGGAATACATTATACGAGCCACTAACCTACTATGAACAATATTCTGATTTTTTTTTTGCATTTCCAGGTTGGTAAGCTCATCTTGACCGCTGCCCCAGCTGTCAACCTGAAGCGCATCACCCTTGAGCTCGGAGGCAAGAGTCCTCTGGTCGTCTTCAACGATGCTGACAGTAAGTACCCAACTTATAAAAAAAAGCCTTTTAATTTATAATAGCAACAATTCACACAACCGAGACAGTGTACAGTACATAAACATACTTGATTGCCATGATTGCTACTCTAGTTAAGAATACCCGTACCATTCAATTGGTCGTAAAGGATCCAATTGAGGAGACTAATTGAATTTATAGCTTATTGAGACATCGAAATGTAGAATGCAATTTTTTAGTTCTTTAACTGAACCTACTTCATATAATCATCGAAATAATGATTTGCAATATATTTACTAAATTTTTCTTTTTTCTTTTAACAGTCGATGAAGCCGCTGAGCTCGCACACAAGGCTGCCTTCTCCAACGGTGGTCAGTGCTGCGTTGCTGGTACAAGGACCTATGTGCAGTCTGGCATCTACGACAAGTTCGTTGCCAAGGCCGCCGAGATCGCCAAGAGGAGAACCGTCGGAAACCCCTTCACTGATGTCCAGCAGGGACCTCAGGTAAATAAAAGCAACTGTTTTGCCCACTATTGCCGTTTCAAATTAGCTAGCTATTGCCCTTACTAATAATATTTGCAATTCGATGCAAAACGATAATGCCGACGCTGATTGAATAAGCACAACATTACTCTATGAAGTAAGGATTTCGCTAGTTTCTGAATGGTTCCAGCTAAAGTCTGCAAGATCGACCTAAATCGAGACCATACAATACTAATGTACCAATTTGTTATTTCTAGGTCGACTCAGACATGTTCGCTAAGGTCATGGGTTACATTGATGCCGGTAAGAAGGGAGGTGCTCGTTTAGTAGCTGGAGGTGACCGCCAAGGAAACAAGGGTTACTACATACAGCCCACCGTCTTCGCTGACGTTCAAGATAACATGAAGATTGCCAGGGAAGAGGTAAGAAAACGAAAATTTAAAAAATCCTTCTTGAAATATATAAGAATTTTGATACATCCTAATACTATATACCATTTATTACATTTGTATCTTGGTCAAAATTGTTTAATGGATGCTTGATGTGACAAGGTTGTCGATATCTCAAAAGATACATACATCTTGGACGCTTCTAAAATTCGAAGTAAACTCTATAATATTAATGTTTTTCTTTTAGATCTTCGGACCCGTCCAAAGCATCCTGAAGTTCGACACCTTCGAGGAAGTAGTTGACCGCGCCAACGACTCCAACTACGGTCTTGGAGCTGGTGTCATCACCAACGACATCAACATTGCCCTCGCTTTCGTCAGACACGTACGCGCTGGATCCGTCTGGTACGTAACTTTGATCCAGTTTACTTCTCGATTCTCTACCACAATTGACTACCGACAACCGGCTAGCTATCGAAAAAAATGTATGACAATCAGTTCAGCGCCTCTAGCGGGCTTCGTAGGAACTACTTTGCAGCACATTT